>NW_027189130.1:3472998-3545509 GCF_040958095.1 Procambarus clarkii
AGGATGACTAAGTTAATTCCCCAAATTAGAAATCTTTCATATGAAGAAAGATTAACAAAGCTTAAGTTGCATTCACTGGAAAGGCGAAGAGTTAGGGGTGACATGATAGAGGTTTACAAGTGGATGAATGGACATAACCGGGGGGATATTAATAGGGTATTAAAAGTATCAACACAGGACAGAACACGAAACAATGGATATAAATTGGATAAGTTTAGATTTAGGAAAGACTTGGGTAAATACTGGTTCAGTAACAGGGTTGTTGATTTGTGGAACCAATTGCCGCGTAACATTGTGGAGGTGGGGTCCCTCGATTGTTTCAAGCACGGGTTGGACAAGTATATGAGTGGGATTGGGTGGTTATAGAATAGGAGCTGCCTCGTATGGGCCAATAGGCCTTCTGCAGTTACCTTTGTTCTTATGTTCTTATGTTCTTATGTGATTGCGAAGTCGGATTGCGAAAGGGATCTGGGAGTTATGATTAGTAAGAATTTAAAACAAAAGGATCAATGCATAAATGTTCGTAATAAGGCAAATCGGACACTTGGATTTATTAATCGCAGCGTTAGTAACAAGACACCTGGTGTGGTTCTCAAGCTATATCTTGCTCTAGTTAGGCCCCATTTAGATTATGCAGTTCAGTTTTGGTCGCCATATTATAGAATGGATATAAATTCACTTGAACGTGTCCAGCGTAGGATGACTAAGTTAATTCCCCAAATTAGAAATCTTTCATATGAAGAAAGATTAACAAAGCTTAAGTTGCATTCACTGGAAAGGCGAAGAGTTAGGGGTGACATGATAGAGGTTTACAAGTGGATGAATGGACATAACCGGGGGGATATTAATAGGGTATTAAAAGTATCAACACAGGACAGAACACGAAACAATGGATATAAATTGGATAAGTTTAGATTTAGGAAAGACTTGGGTAAATACTGGTTCAGTAACAGGGTTGTTGATTTGTGGAACCAATTGCCGCGTAACATTGTGGAGGTGGGGTCCCTCGATTGTTTCAAGCACGGGTTGGACAAGTATATGAGTGGGATTGGGTGGTTATAGAATAGGAGCTGCCTCGTATGGGCCAATAGGCCTTCTGCAGTTACCTTTGTTCTTATGTTCTTATGTTCTTATGTTCTTAACATTTCTAACCAGTTGTACGAATTCCTGTTCTAAAGTGACCTCCCCATTTTTAATCCTTTTGTACCAAGCTCTCTTTTTACCTATAAGGTTCTTCAAATTCTTTGTTATCCACTTTGGGTCATTAGTATACGATCTATTCAATTTGTATGGTATACTACGTTCCTGTGCTTTGTTTAGAATATTCTTAAATAAGTTATATATTGAATCCACATCGAAATCCCCATTTAAGTCACCTATCGCTGGGTTCATGTCTCGCTCCAAGACCGGCCCACACCCCATACCCAAGCCTTTCCAATCAATTTGACCCAAAAAAAAGTGACCTCCCCATTTTTAATCCTTTTGTACCAAGCTCTCTTTTTCCCTATAAGGTTCTTCAAATTCTTTGTTATCCACTTTGGGTCATTAGTATTCGATCTATTCAATTTGTATGGTATACTACGTTCCTACGTTAAGCAACGAAGAGAAAGGAAGCGCAGGCCCCTCAGAAAGTAAAGGAAGTACCTAAGCAAACATTAGTTGTGGGAGATTCCCAGATAAGGTGTTTGGATAGAACGTTTTGTGCTAGAGATAGGGGGAACAGGTTAAGGGTTTGCTATCCCGGAGCTGGCATTGGTGATATTATAAACAACATGAATGATATTATGGCTGGTAATGGGAACAATCCCATTATTTGCATTAGCGTGGGAGGAAATGATGTTGGTCGAGTCAGGATTGAGGAACTGATTCAGAGGTATAAAACAGCCATAGAGTTAGTTAGGAGCAAGGGAGGAATCCCGATCATATGTGGCATTCTTCCAAGAAAGGGAGTGGGAAATGAATGGATATCGAGGGCACTTGGTGTCAATTGCCGGCTGGAAAGATATTGCAAATCAAATGCAATATCTTTCATAGACAACTGGGAACACTTCTATGGAAGAAATGAAATGTATGCTCGTGATGGGGTGCATCTATCGAGAGCTGGGGTTGTTGCTGTTGCGAACTCGCTAGAAGAAATGGTTAGAGGTGTTTGTTTGGGTTTAAACTGTTAGTAGATAGAGGTATGGGAATTGATTTGGAGGAAGGAGGTAATAAAAGTATGTGTTTGTGGGAGAAAGGAATTGGCAAAACGATCAGGGAAAGAGAAGGTCCGCAAAATAACAATTCACTTAGGGTATATTACACTAACAGTAGAAGTCTAAGAAATAAAATTAACGAATTAAATGCTCTTGTCTGCACAGAAAAAATAGATATTATTGCACTTACCGAAACGTGGATGAATGTAGAAAATAGAGAACTATTAGCTGAATATCAAATATATGGATTTAAACTATTTCACACAGATAGATATATTAGACGAGGAGGTGGAGTAGCCATATATGTTAGGGACACAGAAACTATTTGGATTGAATTAAACGAAAAAGCTAATAATATTATAATAGGAGTAATATATAGGCCACCAAATTTAGACAGAATGGAAGCAAAGCATCTATGGGATGAAATATCTAGAGCATCTAGATCTAACAGTATTTATGTCATGGGTGACTTTAATTTTAGCGGAATAAACTGGTTGAACAAAACAGGGAATAGTGAAGCAGAAGATTTTCTAGAATTAATTGACGATTGCTTTCTTACGCAACACATTAAGGAACCAACACGGGAAAATAATATTTTAGATTTAGTGTTAACTAACAGGGAAACGCAAATTAATGACATCGAAATAGGGAGTGAGCTAGGGAGCAGTGATCACAAAGAAATCAGATTTAGCATAGAATGGAATAGACCAGTAGGAGAAAATTCTGTTAAAGTGCCAGATTTTCGAAAAGCTGATTTTAATAGCCTAAGAAATTTTTTGGGTCAAATTGATTGGAAAGAACATAAGAAGAACATAAGAACAAAGGTAACTGCAGAAGGCCTATTGGCCCATACGAGGCAGCTCCTATTCTATAACCACCCAATCCCACTCATATACTTGTCCAACCCGTGCTTGAAACAATCGAGGGACCCCACCTCCACAATGTTACGCGGCAATTGGTTCCACAAATCAACAACCCTGTTACTGAACCAGTATTTACCCAAGTCTTTCCTAAATCTAAACTTATCCAATTTATACCCATTGTTTCGTGTTCTGTCCTGTGTTGATACTTTTAATACCCTATTAATATCCCCCTGGTTATGTCCATTCATCCACTTGTAAACCTCTATCATGTCACCCCTAACTCTTCGCCTTTCCAGTGAATGCAACTTAAGCTTTGTTAATCTTTCTTCATATGAAAGATTTCTAATTTGGGGAATTAACTTAGTCATCCTACGCTGGACACGTTCAAGTGAATTTATATCCATTCTATAATATGGCGACCAAAACTGAACTGCATAATCTAAATGGGGCCTAACTAGAGCAAGATATAGCTTGAGAACCACACCAGGTGTCTTGTTACTAACGCTGCGATTAATAAATCCAAGTGTCCGATTTGCCTTATTACGAACAATTATGCATTGATCCTTTTGTTTTAAATTCTTACTAATCATAACTCCCAGATCCCTTTCGCAATCCGACTTCGCAATCACAACACCATCTAGCTCGTATCTTGTAACTCTATCATCATTACCTAACCTCAGAACTTTACATTAATCAGAACATAAGAACAAAAACCCAGAACATACCCAGAAAGGCTTGGGTATGGGGTGTGGGCCGGTCTTGGAGCGAGACATGAACCCAGCGATAGGTGACTTAAATGGGGATTTCGATGTGGATTCAATATATAACTTATTTAAGAATATTCTAAACAAAGCACAGGAACGTAGTATACCATACAAATTGAATAGATCGTATACTAATGACCCAAAGTGGATAACAAAGAATTTGAAGAACCTTATAGGTAAAAAGAGAGCTTGGTACAAAAGGATTAAAAATGGGGAGGTCACTTTAGAACAGGAATTCGTACAACTGGTTAGAAATGTTAAAAAAGAGATAAGGAAAGCAAAAAGAAACTATGAAGTTCGCATAGCAGGGCAAGCAAAGACAAATCCTAAAGGGTTTTTTCAGTTATATCGTACTAAGACTAGGGAAAGGATAGGTCCATTAAAAACTGAGACAGGTCAAATAACAGATAGTGATGAAGAGATGAGTAGTATTTTTAATAAATATTTTGTATCTGTATTTACTAAAGAGGAACTTAACAATATGCCTTCAGCCGAACAAGTCTATGTGGGTGGGGACGAGGACAGGTTGACGAGTTTAGCAGTTACCAGGGAGGATGTTCTTAAACAAATAGTAAAACTCAAACCAAACAAATCCCCAGGGCCGGATGAAGTGTTTGCTAGGGTGCT
Organism: Procambarus clarkii; assembly: GCF_040958095.1. Lineage (NCBI taxonomy): Eukaryota > Metazoa > Arthropoda > Malacostraca > Decapoda > Cambaridae > Procambarus > Procambarus clarkii. The sequence goes on from NW_027189130.1 coordinate 3,477,448, forward strand.
TAAAGAATGCAAAGAGGAGCTTTGTGACCCACTGTCAACCATATTTAATAAATCAATAGAGTCAGGCAGAGTGCCAGAGTTTTGGAAAGTTGCTAATGTGATACCAGTTTTTAAGAAAGGAGATAGATCACTTGCGTCTAACTATCGACCAATTAGCCTAACGTCTATTGTGGGAAAGTTACTCGAATCTATAATAGCAAATAAAATTCGTCTTCATCTTGAAAAACATAAATTAATAATTGAGTCGCAACATGGTTTTATAAATGGCCGTTCATGTTTAACAAATTTGTTATCTTTTTATTCTAGCATTGTTGAGGCAGTTGATAGTGGTAAGGATTGCGATGTTGTATACCTTGACTTTAGCAAAGCTTTTGATACAGTGCCACATGAAAGACTGATTAAAAAAATAGAGTCTCATGGTATTGGGGGTGCTATATTAAGCTGGATTAGGGCATGGCTATACCAAAGGAAACAGAGAGTTAGTATAAATGGAATCAAGTCAGAGTGGGAAAATGTTGTAAGTGGAGTGCCTCAAGGCTCTGTCCTGGGACCTCTGTTGTTTATAATATATATAAATGATTTAGATTCAGGTTTGAGTAGCAACATTTGCAAATTTGCCGATGATACGAAAATCGGTAGGGAAATTAATTCGGAGGAGGACTCACTATCACTTCAAGTTGATCTAGATAGGGTTTTGAAATGGTCAAAGGATTGGCAGATGCAGTTTAATGCTGATAAATGTAAAGTTCTGAGGTTAGGTAATGATGATAGAGTTACAAGATACGAGCTAGATGGTGTTGTGATTGCGAAGTCGGATTGCGAAAGGGATCTGGGAGTTATGATTAGTAAGAATTTAAAACAAAAGGATCAATGCATAAATGTTCGTAATAAGGCAAATCGGACACTTGGATTTATTAATCGCAGCGTTAGTAACAAGACACCTGGTGTGGTTCTCAAGCTATATCTTGCTCTAGTTAGGCCCCATTTAGATTATGCAGTTCAGTTTTGGTCGCCATATTATAGAATGGATATAAATTCACTTGAACGTGTCCAGCGTAGGATGACTAAGTTAATTCCCCAAATTAGAAATCTTTCATATGAAGAAAGATTAACAAAGCTTAGTTGCATTCACTGGAAAGGCGAAGAGTTAGGGGTGACATGATAGAGGTTTACAAGTGGATGAATGGACATAACCGGGGGGATATTAATAGGGTATTAAAAGTATCAACACAGGACAGAACACGAAACAATGGATATAAATTGGATAAGTTTAGATTTAGGAAAGTACTGGGTAAATACTGGTTCAGTAACAGGGTTGTTGATTTGTGGAACCAATTGCCGCGTAACATTGTGGAGGTGGGGTCCCTCGATTGTTTCAAGCACGGGTTGGACAAGTATATGAGTGGGATTGGGTGGTTATAGAATAGGAGCTGCCTCGTATGGGCCAATAGGCCTTCTGCAGTTACCTTTGTTCTTATGTTCTTATGTTCTGTGCTTTGTTTAGAATATTCCTAAATAAGTTATATATTAAATCCACATCGAAATCCCCATTTAAGTCACCTATCACTGGGTTCATGTCTCGCTCCAAGACCGGCCCACACCCCATACCCAAGACTTTCCAATCAATTTGACCCAAAAAATTTCTTAGGCTATTAAAATCAGCTTTTCGAAAATCTGGCACTTTAACAGAATTTTCTCCTACAGGTCTATTCCATTCTATGCTAAATCTGATTTCTTTGTGATCACTGTGCTCTAACTCACTCCCTATTTCGATGTCATTAATTTGTGTTTCCCTGTTAGTTAACACTAAATCTAAAATATTATTTTCCCGTGTTGGTTCCTTAATGTGTTGCGTAAGAAAGCAATCGTCAATTAATTCTAGAAAATCTTCTGCTTCACTATTCCCTGTTTTGTTCAACCAGTTTATTACACTAAAATTAAAGTCACCCATGACATAAATACTGCTAGATCTAGATGCTCTAGATATTTCATCCCATAGATGCTTTGCTTCCATTCTGTCTAAATTTGGTGGCCTATATATAACTCCTATTATAATATTATTTGCTTTTTCTTATAATTCTATCGAAATAGTTTCTGTGTGTGGCTCAGTTTTGATTCCCTCTTTGAGGCTACATTTCAAATTGTCCCTAACATATATGGCTACTCCCCCTCCTCGTCTAATATATCTATCTGTGTGAAATAGTTTAAATCCATTTATTTGATATTCAGCTAATAGTTCTCTATTTTCTACATTCATCCACGTTTCGGTAAGTGCAATAATATCTATTTTTTCTGTGCAGACAAGAGCATTTAATTCGTTAATTTTATTTCTTAGACTTCTACTGTTAGTGTAATATACCCGAAGTGAATTGTTATTTTGAGGCCCTTCTCTTTCCCTGTTCATTTTGCCAATTCCTTTCTCCCACAAACACGTACTTTTATTATCTCCTTCCTCCAAACCAATTCCCATACCTCTATCAGCTAACAGTTTAAACCCAAACAAACACCTCTAACCACTTCTTCCAACGAGTTCGCAACAGCAACAACCCCAGCTCTCGATAGATGCACCCCATCACGAGCATACATTCCATTTCTTCCATAGAAGTGTTCTCAGTTGTCTATGAAAGATATTGCATTTGATTTGCAATATCTTTCCAGCCGGCAATTGACACCAAGTGCCCTCGATATCCATTCATTTCCTACTCCCTTTCTTGGAAGAATGCCACATATGATCGGGAATGCCACATATTTGGGAAATGAATGGATATCGAGGGCACTTGGTGTCAATTGCCGGCTGGAAAGATATTGCAAATCAAATGCAATATCTTTCATAGACAACTGGGAACACTTCTATGGAAGAAATGAAATGTATGCTCGTGATGGGGTGCATCTATCGAGAGCTGGGGTTGTTGCTGTTGCGAACTCGTTAGAAGAAGTGGTTAGAGGTGTTTGTTTGGGTTTAAACTGTTAGTAGATAGAGGTATGGGAATTGATTTGGAGGAAGGAGGTAATAAAAGTATGTGTTTGTGGGAGAAAGGAATTGGCAAAACGATCAGGGAAAGAGAAGGTCCGCAAAATAACAATTCACTTAGGGTATATTACACTAACAGTAGAAGTCTAAGAAATAAAATTAACGAATTAAATGTTCTTGTCTGCACAGAAAAAATAGATATTATTGCACTTACCGAAACGTGGATGAATGTAGAAAATAGAGAACTATTAGCTGAATATCAAATATATGGATTTAAACTATTTCACACAGATAGATATATTAGACGAGGAGGTGGAGTAGCCATATATGTTAGGGACAATTTGAAATGTAGTCTCAAAGAGGGAATCAAAACAGAGCCACACACAGAAACTATTTGGATTGAATTAAACGAAAAAGCTAATAATATTATAATAGGAGTAATATATAGGCCACCAAATTTAGACAGAATGGAAGCAAAGCATCTATGGGATGAAATATCTAGAGCATCTAGATCTAACAGTATTTATGTCATGGGTGACTTTAATTTTAGCGGAATAAACTGGTTGAACAAAACAGGGAATAGTGAAGCAGAAGATTTTCTAGAATTAATTGACGATTGCTTTCTTACGCAACACATTAAGGAACCAACACGGGAAAATAATATTTTAGATTTAGTGTTAACTAACAGGGAAACGCAAATTAATGACATCGAAATAGGGAGTGAGCTAGGGAGCAGTGATCACAAAGAAATCAGATTTAGCATAGAATGGAATAGACCAGTAGGAGAAAATTCTGTTAAAGTGCCAGATTTTCGAAAAGCTGATTTTAATAGCCTAAGAAATTTTTTGGGTCAAATTGATTGGAAAGTCTTGGGTATGGGGTGTGGGCCGGTCTTGGAGCGAGATATGAACCCAGCGATAGGTGACTTAAATGGGGATTTCGATGTGGATTCAATATATAACTTATTTAAAAATATTCTAAACAAAGCACAGGAACGTAGTATACCATACAAATTGAATAGATCGAATACTAATGACCCAAAGTGGATAACAAAGAATTTGAAGAACCTTATAAGTAAAAAGAGAGCTTGGTACAAAAGGATTAAAAATGGGGAGGTCACTTTAGAACAGGAATTCGTACAACTGGTTAGAAATGTTAAAAAAGAGATAAGGAAAGCAAAAAGAAACTATGAAGTTTGCATAGCAGGGCAAGCAAAGACAAATCCTAAAGGGTTTTTTTCAGTTATATCGTACTAAGACTAGGGAAAGGATAGGTCCATTAAAAACTGAGACAGGTCAAATAACAGATAGTGATGAAGAGATGAGTAGTATTTTTAATAAATATTTTGTATCTGTATTTACTAAAGAGGAACTTAACAATATGCCTTCAGCCGAACAAGTCTATGTGGGTGGGGACGAGGACAGGTTGACGAGTTTAGCAGTTACCAGGGAGGATGTTCTTAAACAAATAGTAAAACTCAAACCAAACAAATCCCCAGGGCCGGATGAAGTGTTTGCCAGGGTGCTTAAAGAATGCAAAGAGGAGCTTTGTGACCCACTGTCAACCATATTTAATAAATCAATAGAGTCAGGCAGAGTGCCAGAGTTTTGGAAAGTTGCTAATGTGATACCAGTTTTTAAGAAAGGAGATAGATCACTTGCGTCTAACTATCGACCAATTAGCCTAACGTCTATTGTGGGAAAGTTACTCGAATCTATAATAGCAAATAAAATTCGTCTTCATCTTGAAAAACATAAATTAATAATTGAGTCGCAACATGGTTTTATAAATAGCCGTTCATGTTTAACAAATTTGTTATCTTTTTATTCTAGCATTGTTGAGGCAGTTGATAGTGGTAAGGATTGCGATGTTGTATACCTTGACTTTAGCAAAGCTTTTGATACAGTGCCACATGAAAGACTGATTAAAAAGATAGAGTCTCATGGTATTGGGGGTGCTATATTAAGCTGGATTAGGGCATGGCTATACCAAAGGAAACAGAGAACATAAGAACATAAGAACAAAGGTAACTGCAGAAGGCCTATTGGCCCATACGAGGCAGCTCCTATTCTATAACCACCCAATCCCACTCATATACTTGTCCAACCCGTGCTTGAAACAATCGAGGGACCCCACCTCCACAATGTTACGCGGCAATTGGTTCCACAAATCAACAACCCTGTTACTGAACCAGTATTTACCCAAGTCTTTCCTAAATCTAAACTTATCCAATTTATATCCATTGTTTCGTGTTCTGTCCTGTGTTGATACTTTTAATACCCTATTAATATCCCCCCGGTTATGTCCATTCATCCACTTGTATCCACATTCATCAAAAAATATTTGGCTGGAAAAATATTGCAAATCAAATGCAATATCTTTCATAGACAACTGGGAACACTTCTATGGAAGAAATGAAATGTATGCTCGTGATGGGGTGCATCTATCGAGAGCTGGGGTTGTTGCTGTTGCGAACTCGCTAGAAGAAGTGGTTAGAGGTGTTTGTTTGGGTTTAAACTGTTAGTAGATAGAGGTATGGGAATTGATTTGGAGGAAGGAGGTAATAAAAGTATGTGTTTGTGGGAGAAAGGAATTGGCAAAACGATCAGGGAAAGAGAAGGTCCGCAAAATAACAATTCACTTAGGGTATATTACACTAACAGTAGAAGTCTAAGAAATAAAATTAACGAATTAAATGCTCTTGTCTGCACAGAAAAAATAGATATTATTGCACTTACCGAAACGTGGATGAATGTAGAAAATAGAGAACTATTAGCTGAATATCAAATATATGGATTTAAACTATTTCACACAGATAGATATATTAGACGAGGAGGTGGAGTAGCCATATATGTTAGGGACAATTTGAAATGTAGTCTCAAAGAGGGAATCAAAACAGAGCCACACACAGAAACTATTTGGATTGAATTAAACGAAAAAGCTAATAATATTATAATAGGAGTAATATATAGGCCACCAAAATTAGACAGAATGGAAGCAAAGCATCTATGGGATGAAATATCTAGAGCATCTAGATCTAACAGTATTTATGTCATGGGTGACTTTAATCTTAGCGGAATAAACTGGTTGAACAAAACAGGGAATAGTGAAGCAGAAGATTTTCTAGAATTAATTGACGATTGCTTTCTTACGCAACACATTAAGGAACCAACACGGGAAAATAATATTTTAGATTTAGTGTTAACTAACAGAGGTCCCAGAGGTCCTGGGACCTCTGTTGTTTATAATATATATAAATGATTTAGATTCAGGTTTGAGTATCATCGGCAAATTTGCAAATTTGCCGATGATACGAAAATCGGTAGGGAAATTAATTCGGAGGAGGACTCACTATCACTTCAAGTTGATCTAGATAGGGTTTTGAAATGGTCAAAGGATTGGCAGATGCAGTTTAATGCTGATAAATGTAAAGTTCTGAGGTTAGGTAATGATGATAGAGTTACAAGATACGAGCTAGATGGTGTTGTGATTGCGAAGTCGGATTGCGAAAGGGATCTGGGAGTTATGATTAGTAAGAATTTAAAACAAAAGGATCAATGCATAAATGTTCGTAATAAGGCAAATCGGACACTTGGATTTATTAATCGCAGCGTTAGTAACAAGACACCTGGTGTGGTTCTCAAGCTATATCTTGCTCTAGTTAGGCCCCATTTAGATTATGCAGTTCAGTTTTGGTCGCCATATTATAGAATGGATATAAATTCACTTGAACGTGTCCAGCGTAGGATGACTAAGTTAATTCCCCAAATTAGAAATCTTTCATATGAAGAAAGATTAACAAAGCTTAAGTTGCATTCACTGGAAAGGCGAAGAGTTAGGGGTGACATGATAGAGGTTTACAAGTGGATGAATGGACATAACCGGGGGGATATTAATAGGGTATTAAAAGTATCAACACAGGACAGAACACGAAACAATGGATATAAATTGGATAAGTTTAGATTTAGGAAAGACTTGGGTAAATACTGGTTCAGTAACAGGGTGGTTGATTTGTGGAACCAATTGCCGCGTAACATTGTGGAGGTGGGGTCCCTCGATTGTTTCAAGCACGGGTTGGACAAGTATATGAGTGGGATTGGGTGGTTATAGAATAGGAGCTGCCTCGTATGGGCCAATAGGCCTTCTGCAGTTAACTTTGTTCTTATGTTCTTATGTTCTTATGGAAACGCAAATTAATGACATCGAAATAGGGAGTGAGCTAGGGAGCAGTGATCACAAAGAAATCAGATTTAGCATAGAATGGAATAGACCAGTAGGAGAAAATTCTGTTAAAGTGCCAGATTTTCGAAAAGCTGATTTTAATAGCCTAAGAAATTTTTTGGGTCAAATTGATTGGAAAGGCTTGGGTATGGGGTGTGGGCCGGTCTTGGAGCGAGACATGAACCCAGCGATAGGTGACTTAAATGGGGATTTCGATGTGGATTCAATATATAACTTATTTAAGAATATTCTAAACAAAGCACAGGAACGTAGTATACCATACAAATTGAATAGATCGTATACTAATGACCCAAAGTGGATAACAAAGAATTTGAAGAACCTTATAGGTAAAAAGAGAGCTTGGTACAAAAGGATTAAAAATGGGGAGGTCACTTTAGAACAGGAATTCGTACAACTGGTTAGAAATGTTAAAAAAGAGATAAGGAAAGCAAAAAGAAACTATGAAGTTCGCATAGCAGGGCAAGCAAAGACAAATCCTAAAGGGTTTTTTCAGTTATATCGTACTAAGACTAGGGAAAGGATAGGTCCATTAAAAACTGAGACAGGTCAAATAACAGATAGTGATGAAGAGATGAGTAGTATTTTTAATAAATATTTTGTATCTGTATTTACTAAAGAGGAACTTAACAATATGCCTTCAGCCGAACAAGTCTATGTGGGTGGGGACGAGGACAGGTTGACGAGTTTAGCACTTACCAGGGAGGATGTTCTTAAACAAATAGTAAAACTCAAACCAAACAAATCCCCAGGGCCGGATGAAGTGTTTGCTAGGGTGCTTAAAGAATGCAAAGAGGAGATTTGTGACCCACTGTCAACCATATTTAATAAATCAATAGAGTCAGGCAGAGTGCCAGAGTTTTGGAAAGTTGCTAATGTGATACCAGTTTTTAAGAAAGGAGATAGATCACTTGCGTCTAACTATCGACCAATTAGCCTAACGTCTATTGTGGGAAAGTTACTCGAATCTATAATAGCAAATAAAATTCGTCTTCATCTTGAAAAACATAAATTAATAATTGAGTCGCAACATGGTTTTATAAATGGCCGTTCATGTTTAACAAATTTGTTATCTTTTTATTCTAGCATTGTTGAGGCAGTTGATAGTGGTAAGGATTGCGATGTTGTATACCTTGACTTTAGCAAAGCTTTTGATACAGTGCCACATGAAAGACTGATTAAAAAAATAGAGTCTCATGGTATTGGGGGTGCTATATTAAGCTGGATTAGGGCATGGCTATACCAAAGGAAACAGAGAGTTAGTATAAATGGAATCAAGTCAGAGTGGGAAAATGTTGTAAGTGGAGTGCCTCAAGGCTCTGTCCTGGGACCTCTGTTGTTTATAATATATATAAATGATTTAGATTCAGGTTTGAGTAGCAACATTTGCAAATTTGCCGATGATACGAAAATCGGTAGGGAAATTAATTCGGAGGAGGACTCACTATCACTTCAAGTTGATCTAGATAGGGTTTTGAAATGGTCAAAGGATTGGCAGATGCAGTTTAATGCTGATAAATGTAAAGTTCTGAGGTTAGGTAATGATGATAGAGTTACAAGATACGAGCTAGATGGTGTGGTGATTGCGAAGTCGGATTGCGAAAGGGATCTGGGAGTTATGATTAGTAAGAATTTAAAACAAAAGGATCAATGCATAAATGTTCGTAATAAGGCAAATCGGACACTTGGATTTATTAATCGCAGCGTTAGTAACAAGACACCTGGTGTGGTTCTCAAGCTATATCTTGCTCTAGTTAGGCCCCATTTAGATTATGCAGTTCAGTTTTGGTCGCCATATTATAGAATGGATATAAATTCACTTGAACGTGTCCAGCGTAGGATGACTAAGTTAATTCCCCAAATTAGAAATCTTTCATATGAAGAAAGATTAACAAAGCTTAAGTTGCATTCACTGGAAAGGCGAAGAGTTAGGGGTGACATGATAGAGGTTTACAAGTGGATGAATGGACATAACCGGGGGGATATTAATAGGGTATTAAAAGTATCAACACAGGACAGAACACGAAACAATGGGTATAAATTGGATAAGTTTAGATTTAGGAAAGACTTGGGTAAATACTGGTTCAGTAACAGGGTTGTTGATTTGTGGAACCAATTGCCGCGTAACATTGTGGAGGTGGGGTCCCTCGATTGTTTCAAGCACGGGTTGGACAAGTATATGAGTGGGATTGGGTGGTTATAGAATAGGAGCTGCCTCGTATGGGCCAATAGGCCTTCTGCAGTTACCTTTGTTCTTATGTTCTTATGTTAAACATGAACGGCCATTTATAAAACCATGTTGCGACTCAATTATTAATTTATGTTTTTCAAGATGAAGACGAATTTTATTTGCTATTATAGATTCGAGTAACTTTCCCACAATAGACGTTAGGCTAATTGGTCGATAGTTAGACGCAAGTGATCTATCTCCTTTCTTAAAAACTGGTATCACATTAGCAACTTTCCAAAACTCTGGCACTCTGCCTGACTCTATTGATTTATTAAATATGGTTGACAGTGGGTCACAAAGCTCCTCTTTGCATTCTTTAAGCACCCTAGCAAACACTTCATCCGGCCCTGGGGATTTGTTTGGTTTGAGTTTTACTATTTGTTTAAGAACATCCTCCCTGGTAACTGCTAAACTCGTCAACCTGTCCTCGTCCCCACCCACATAGACTTGTTCGGCTGAAGGCATATTGTTAAGTTCCTCTTTAGTAAATACAGATACAAAATATTTATTAAAAATACTACTCATCTCTTCATCACTATCTGTTATTTGACCTGTCTCAGTTTTTAATGGACCTATCCTTTCCCTAGTCTTAGTACGATATAACTGAAAAAACCCTTTAGGATTTGTCTTTGCTTGCCCTGCTATGCGAACTTCATTGTTTCTTTTTGCTTTCCTTATCTCTTTTTTTAACATTTCTAACCAGTTGTACGAATTCCTGTTCTAAAGTGACCTCCCCATTTTTAATCCTTTTGTACCAAGCTCTCTTTTTACCTATAAGGTTCTTCAAATTCTTTGTTATCCACTTTGGGTCATTAGTATACGATCTATTCAATTTGTATGGTATACTACGTTCCTGTGCTTTGTTTAGAATATTCTTAAATAAGTTATATATTGAATCCACATCGAAATCCCCATTTAAGTCACCTATCGCTGGGTTCATGTCTCGCTCCAAGACCGGCCCACACCCCATACCCAAGCCTTTCCAATCAATTTGACCCAAAAAATTTCTTAGGCTATTAAAATCAGCTTTTCGAAAATCTGGCACTTTAACAGAATTTTCTCCTACTGGTCTATGCCATTCTATGCTAAATCTGATTTCTTTGTGATCACTGCTCCCTAGCTCACTCCCTATTTCGATGTCATTAATTTGCGTTTCCCTGTTAGTTAACACTAAATCTAAAATATTATTTTCCCGTGTTGGTTCCTTAATGTGTTGCGTAAGAAAGCAATCGTCAATTAATTCTAGAAAATCTTCTGCTTCACTATTCCCTGTTTTGTTCAACCAGTTTATTCCGCTAAAATTAAAGTCACCCATGACATAAATACTGTTAGATCTAGATGCTCTAGATATTTCATCCCATAGATGCTTTGCTTCCATTCTGTCTAAATTTGGTGGCCTATATATTACTCCTATTATAATATTATTAGCTTTTTCGTTTAATTCAATCCAAATAGTTTCTGTGTGTGGCTCTGTTTTGATTCCCTCTTTGAGACTACATTTCAAATTGTCCCTAACATATATGGCTACTCCACCTCCTCGTCTAATATATCTATCTGTGTGAAATAGTTTAAATCCATATATTTGATATTCAGCTAATAGTTCTCTATTTTCTACATTCATCCACGTTTCGGTAAGTGCAATAATATCTATTTTTTCTGTGCAGACAAGAGCATTTAATTCGTTAATTTTATTTCTTAGACTTCTACTGTTAGTGTAATATACCCTAAGTGAATTGTTATTTTGCGGACCTTCTCTTTCCCTGATCGTTTTGCCAATTCCTTTCTCCCACAAACACATACTTTTATTACCTCCTTCCTCCAAATCAATTCCCATACCTCTATCTACTAACAGTTTAAACCCAAACAAACACCTCTAACCACTTCTTCTAGCGAGTTCGCAACAGCAACAACCCCAGCTCTCGATAGATGCACCCCATCACGAGCATACATTTCATTTCTTCCATAGAAGTGTTCCCAGTTGTCTATGAAAGATATTGCATTTGATTTGCAATATCTTTCCAGCCGGCAATTGACACCAAGTGCCCTCGATATCCATTCATTTCCCACTCCCTTTCTTGGAAGAATGCCACATATGATCGGGATTCCTCCCTTGCTCCTAACTAACTCTATGGCTGTTTTATACCTCTGAATCAGTGCCTCACTCCTGACTCGACCAACATCATTTCCTCCCACGCTAATGCAAATAATGGGATTGTTCCCATTACCAGCCATAATATCATTCATGTTGTTTATAATATCACCAATGCCAGCTCCGGGATAGCAAACCCTTAACCTGTTCCCCCTATCTCTAGCACAAAACGTTCTATCCAAATACCTTATCTGGGAATCTCCCACAACTAATGTTTGCTTAGGTACTTCCTCAATTGGGGGTTCTCAAGATATAGCTTGAGAACCACACCAGGTGTCTTGTTACTAACGCTGCGATTAATAAATCCAAGTGTCCGATTTGCCTTATTACGAACATTTATGCATTGATCCTTTTGTTTTAAATTCTTACTAATCATAACTCCCAGATCCCTTTCGCAATCCGACTTCGCAATCACAACACCATCTAGCTCGTATCTTGTAACTCTATCATCATTACCTAACCTCAGAACTTTACATTTATCAGCATTAAACTGCATCTGCCAATCCTTTGACCATTTCAAAACCCTATCTAGATCAACTTGAAGTGATAGTGAGTCCTCCTCCGAATTAATTTCCCTACCGATTTTCGTATCATCGGCAAATTTGCAAATGTTGCTACTCAAACCTGAATCTAAATCATTTATATATATTATAAACAACAGAGGTCCCAGGACAGAGCCTTGAGGCACTCCACTTACAACATTTTCCCACTCTGACTTGATTCCATTTATACTAACTCTCTGTTTCCTTTGGTATAGCCATGCCCTAATCCAGCTTAATATAGCACCCCCAATACCATGAGACTCTATCTTTTTAATCAGTCTTTCATGTGGCACTGTATCAAAAGCTTTGCTAAAGTCAAGGTATACAACATCGCAATCCTTACCACTATCAACTGCCTCAACAATGCTAGAATAAAAAGATAACAAATTTGTTAAACATGAACGGCCATTTATAAAACCATGTTGCGACTCAATTATTAATTTATGTTTTTCAAGATGAAGACGAATTTTATTTGCTATTATAGACTCGAGCAACTTTCCCACAATAGACGTTAGGCTAATTGGTCGATAGTTAGACGCAAGTGATCTATCTCCTTTCTTAAAAACTGGTATCACATTAGCAACTTTCCAAAACTCTGGCACTCTGCCTGACTCTATTGATTTATTAAATATGGTTGACAGTGGGTCACAAAGCTCCTCTTTGCATTCTTTAAGCACCCTGGCAAACACTTCATCCGGCCCTGGGGATTTGTTTGGTTTGAGTTTTACTATTTGTTTAAGAACATCCTCCCTGGTAACTGCTAAACTCGTCAACCTGTCCTCGTCCCCACCCACATAGACTTGTTCGGCTGAAGGCATATTGTTAAGTTCCTCTTTAGTAAATACAGATACAAAATATTTATTAAAAATACTACTCATCTCTTCATCACTATCTGTTATTTGACCTGTCTCAGTTTTTAATGGACCTATCCTTTCCCTAGTCTTAGTACGATATAACTGAAAAAACCCTTTAGGATTTGTCTTTGCTTGCCCTGCTATGTGAACTTCATAGTTTCTTTTTGCTTTCCTTATCTCTTTTTTAACATTTCTAACCAGTTGTACGAATTCCTGTTCTAAAGTGACCTCCCCATTTTTAATTCTTTTGTACCAAGCTCTCTTTTTACCTATAAGGTTCTTCAAATTCTTTGTTATCTACTTTGGGTCATTAGTATTCGATCTATTCAATTTGTATGGTATACTACGTTCCTGTGCTTTGTTTAGAATATTCTTAAATAAGTTATATATTGAATCCACATCGAAATCCCCATTTAAGTCACCTATCGCTGGGTTCATGTCTCGCTCCAAGACCGGCCCACACCCCATACCCAAGCCTTTCCAATCAATTTGACCCAAAAAATTTCTTAGGCTATTAAAATCAGCTTTTCGAAAATCTGGCACGTTAACAGAATTTTCTCCTACTGGTCTATTCCATTCTATGCTAAATCTGATTTCTTTGTGATCACTGCTCCCTAGCTCACTCCCTATTTCGATGTCATTAATTTGCGTTTCCCTGTTAGTTAACACTAAATCTAAAATATTATTTTCCCGTGTTGGTTCCTTAATGTGTTGCGTAAGAAAGCAATCGTCAATTAATTCTAGAAAATCTTCTGCTTCACTATTCCCTGTTTTGTTCAACCAGTTTATTCCGCTAAAATTAAAGTCACCCATGACATAAATACTGTTAGATCTAGATGCTCTAGATATTTCATCCCATAGATGCTTTGCTTCCATTCTGTCTAAATTTGGTGGCCTATATATTACTCCTATTATAATATTATTAGCTTTTTCGTTTAATTCAATCCAAATAGTTTCTGTGTGTGGCTCTGTTTTGATTCCCTCTTTGAGACTACATTTCAAATTGTCCCTAATATATATGGCTACTCCACCTCCTCGTCTAATATATCTATCTGTGTGAAATAGTTTAAGTCCATATATTTGATATTCAGCTAATAGTTCTCTATTTTCTACATTCATCCACGTTTAGGTAAGTGCAATAATATCTATTTTTTCTGTGCAGACAAGAGCATTTAATTCGTTAATTTTATTTCTTAGACTTCTACTGTTAGTGTAATATACCCTAAGTGAATTGTTATTTTGCGGACCTTCTCTTTCCCTGATCGTTTTGCCAATTCCTTTCTCCCACAAACACATACTTTTATTACCTCCTTCCTCCAAATCAATTCCCATACCTCTATCTACTAACAGTTTAAACCCAAACAAACACCTCTAACCACTTCTTCTAACGAGTTCGCAACAGCAACAACCCCAGCTCTCGATTGATGCACCCCATCACGAGCATACATTTCATTTCTTCCATAGAAGTGTTCCCAGTTGTCTATGAAAGATATTGCATTTGATTTGCAATATCTTTCCAGCCGGCAATTGACACCAAGTGCCCTCGATATCCATTCATTTCCCACTCCCTTTCTTGGAAGAATGCCACATATGATCGGGATTCCTCCCTTGCTCCTAACTAACTCTATGGCTGTTTTATACCTCTGAATCAGTTCCTCACTCCTAACTCGACCAACATCATTTCCTCCCACGCTAATGCAAATAATGGGATTGTTCCCATTACCAGCCATAATATCATTCATGTTGTTTATAATATCACCAATGCCAGCTCCGGGATAGCAAACCCTTAACCTGTTCCCCCTATCTCTAGCACAAAACGTTCTATCCAAATACCTTATCTGGGAATCTCCCACAACTAATGTTTGCTTAGGTACTTCCTTTACTTTCTGAGGGGCCTGCGCTTCCTTTCTCTTCGTTGCTTTCCCTTTTGCGCGATCCACAGTCTCTCCACAGCACTCGTCCTCCAAAACGTCAAATGAATTAGAAGTTGCTATGGCGTTTGAAGGCGGCTTTATCAAAGTCTTCTTAAGGCCCCTGTCTTTCACAACTCTCCAAGACGAGGTCCCTTTACTGCTGGTCTCCTCCTTCGTTACTTCTCGTTGTTCTTTCAGCTGACGCACCTCCTCTCGCAGAAAGTCCAACTCTGTCCTCAGGGCTCCCACTAGAGTCACCAGGTCCTTAACTACAACTTCCATATTGCAATCCTTTCTTCATATGAAAGATTTCTAATTTGGGGAATTAACTTAGTCATCCTACGCTGGACACGTTCAAGTGAATTTATATCCATTCTATAGTATGGCGACCAAAACTGAACTGCATAATCTAAATGGGGCCTAACTAGAGCAAGATATAGCTTGAGAACCACACCAGGTGTCTTGTTACTAACGCTGCGATTAATAAATCCAAGTGTCCGATTTGCCTTATTACGAACATTTATGCATTGATCCTTTTGTTTTAAATTCTTACTGATCATAACTCCCAGATAACTTTCGCAATTCGACTTCGCAATCTCAACACCATCTAGCTCGTATCTTGTAACCCTATCATCATTACCTAACCTCAGAACTTTACATTTATCAGCATTAAACTGCATCTGCCAATCCTTCGACCATTTCAAAACCCTATCTAGATCAACTTGAAGTGATAGTGAGTCCTCCTTCGAATTAATTTCCCTACCGATTTTCGTATCATCGGCAAATTTGCAAATGTTGCTACTCAAACCTGAATCTAAATCATTTATATATATTATAAACAACAGAGGTCCCAGGACTTAGTCCCAGGACTAAGTTAATTCCCCAAATTAGAAATCTTTCATATGAAGAAAGATTAACAAAGCTTAAGTTGCATTCACTGGAAAGGCGAAGAATTAGGGGTGACATGATAGAGGTTTACAAGTGGGTGAATGGACATAACAAAGGGGATATTAATAGGGTATTAAAAGTATCAACACAAGACAGAACACGAAACAATGGGTATAAATTGGATAAGTTTAGATTTAGGAAAGACTTGGGTAAATACTGGTTCAGTAACAGGGTTGTTGATTTGTGGAACCAATTGCCGCGTAACATTGTGGAGGTGGGGTCCCTCGATTGTTTCAAGCATGGGTTGGACATGTATATGAGTGGGATTGGGTGGTTATAAATAGGATCTGCCTCGTATGGGCCAACAGGCCTTCTGCAGTTGCCTTTGTTCTTATGTTCTTATGACAGAGCCCTGAGGCACCCCACTTACAACATTTTCCCACTCTGACTTGACTCCATTTATACTAACTCTCTGTTTCCTTTGGTATAGCCATGCCCTAATACAGCTTAATATAGCACCCCCAATACCATGAGACTCTAACTTTTTAATCAGTCTTTCATGTGGCACTGTATCAAAAGCTTTGCTAAAGTCAAGCTACACAACATCGCAATCCTTACCACTATCAACTGCCTCAACTATGCTAGAATAAAAAGATATCAAATTTGTTAAACATGAACGGCCATTTATAAAACCATGTTGCAACTCAATTATTAATTTATGTTTTTCATGATGAAGATGATTTTTATTTGCTATTATAGATTCGAGTAACTTTCCCACAATAGACGTTAGGCTAATTGGTCGATAGTTAGACGCAAGTGATCTATCTCCTTTCTTAAAAACTGGTATCACATTAGCAACTTTCCAAAACTCTGGCACTCTGCCTGACTCTATTGATTTATTAAATATGGTTGACAGTGGGTCACAAAGCTCCTCTTTGCATTCTTTAAGCACCCTGGCAAACACTTTTTCCGGCCCTGGGTATTGGTTTGGCTTGAGTTTTACTATTTGTTTAAGAACATCCTCCTTGGTAACTGTTAAACTTGTCAACCTGTCCTCGTCCCCACCCACATAGACTTGTTCGGCTGAAGGCATATTGTTAAGTTCCTCTTTAGTAAATACAGATACAAAATATTTATTAAAAATACTACTCATCTCTTCATCACTATCTGTTATTTGACCTGTCTCAGTTTTTAATGGACCTATCCTTTCCCTAGTCTTAGTACGATATAACTGAAAAAACCCTTTAGGATTTGTCTTTGCTTGCCCTACTATACGAACTTCATAGTTTCTTTTAGCTTTCCTTATCTCTTTTTTAACATTTCTAACCAGTTGTACGAATTCCTGTTCTAAAGTGACCTCCCCATTTCTAATCCTTTTGTACCAAGCTCTCTTTTTACCTATAAGGTTCTTCAAATTCTTTGTTATCCACTTTGGGTCATTAGTACTCGATCT
The DNA here is from genome assembly GCF_040958095.1 of Procambarus clarkii. Lineage (NCBI taxonomy): Eukaryota > Metazoa > Arthropoda > Malacostraca > Decapoda > Cambaridae > Procambarus > Procambarus clarkii. The sequence goes on from NW_027189130.1 coordinate 3,494,687, forward strand.
ATTCAATTTGTATGGTATACTACGTTCCTGTGCTGTGTTTAGAATATTCTTAAATAAGTTATATATTGAATCCACATCGAAATCTCCATTTACGTCACCTATCGCTGGGTTCATGTCTTGCTCCAAGACCGGCCCACACCCCATACCCAAGACTTTCCAATCAATTTGACCCAAAGAATTTCTTAGGCTATTAAAATCAGCTTTTCGAAAATCTGGGACTTTAACAGAATTTTCTCCTACAGGTCTATTCCATTCTATGCTAAATCTGATAACTTTGTGATCACTATTCCCTAGCTCACTCCCTATTTCGATGTCATTAATTTGTGTTTCCCTGTTAGTTAACACTAAATCTAAAATATTATTTTCGCGCGTTGGTTCCTTAATGTGTTGTGCAAGAAAGCAATCGTCAATTAATTCTAGAAAATCTTCTGCTTCACTATTCCCTGTTTTGTTAAACATAAGAACATAAGAACATAAGAACAAAGGTAACTGCAGAAGGCCTATTGGCCCATACGAGGCAGCTCCTATTCTATAACCACCCAATCCCACTCATATACTTGTCCAACCCGTGCTTGAAACAATCGAGGGACCCCACCTCCACAATGTTACGCGGCAATTGGTTCCACAAATCAACAACCCTGTTACTGAACCAGTATTTACCCAAGTCTTTCCTAAATCTAAACTTATCCAATTTATATCCATTGTTTCGTGTTCTGTCCTGTGTTGATACTTTTAATACCCTATTAATATCCCCCCGGTTATGTCCATTCATCCACTTGTAAACCTCTATCATGTCACCCCTAACTCTTCGCCTTTCCAGTGAATGCAACTTAAGCTTTGTTAATCTTTCTTCATATGAAAGATTTCTAATTTGGGGAATTAACTTAGTCATCCTACGCTGGACACGTTCAAGTGAATTTATATCCATTCTATAATATGGCGACCAAAACTGAACTGCATAATCTAAATGGGGCCTAACTAGAGCAAGATATAGCTTGAGAACCACACCAGGTGTCTTGTTACTAACGCTGCGATTTATAAATCCAAGTGTCCGATTTGCCTTATTACGAACATTTATGCATTGATCCTTTTGTTTTAAATTCTTACTAATCATAACTCCCAGATCCCTTTCGCAATCCGACTTCGCAATCACAACACCATCTAGCTCGTATCTTGTAACTCTATCATCATTACCTAACCTCAGAACTTTACATTTATCAGCATTAAACTGCATCTGCCAATCCTTTGACCATTTCAAAACCCTATCTAGATCAACTTGAAGTGATAGTGAGTCCTCCTCCGAATTAATTTCCCTACCGATTTTCGTATCATCGGCAAATTTGCAAATGTTGCTACTCAAACCTGAATCTAAATCATTTATATATATTATAAACAACAGAGGTCCCAGGACAGAGCCTTGAGGCACTCCACTTACAACATTTTCCCATAAGAACATAAGAACATAAGAACAAAGGTAACTGCAGAAGGCCTATTGGCCCATACGAGGCAGCTCCTATTCTATAACCACCCAATCCCACTCATATACTTGTCCAACCCGTGCTTGAAACAATCGAGGGACCCCACCTCCACAATGTTACGCGGCAATTGGTTCCACAAATCAACAACCCTGTTACTGAAACAGTATTTACCCAAGTCTTTCCTAAATCTAAACTTATCCAATTTATATCCATTGTTTCGTGTTCTGTCCTGTGTTGATACTTTTAATACCCTATTAATATCCCCCCGGTTATGTCCATTCATCCACTTGTAAACCTCTATCATGTCACCCCTAACTCTTCGCCTTTCCAGTGAATGCAACTCTGACTTGATTCCATTTATACTAACTCTCTGTTTCCTTTGGTATAGCCATGCCCTAATCCAGCTTAATATAGCACCCCCAATACCATGAGACTCTATTTTTTAATCAGTCTTTCATGTGGCACTGTATCAAAAGCTTTGCTAAAGTCAAGGTATACAACATCGCAATCCTAAACCCAGTTTATTCCACTAAAATTAAAGTCACCCATGACATAAATACTGTTAGATCTAGATGCTCTAGAATGAGCATCTAGATCTAACCTAGATCATCTAGATTGTGAATGGACATAACCGGGGGGATATTAATAGGGTATTAAAAGTATCAACACAGGACAGAACACGAAACAATGGATATAAATTGGATAAGTTTAGATTTAGGAAAGACTTGGGTAAATACTGGTTCAGTAACAGGGTTGTTGATTTGTGGAACCAATTGCCGCGTAACATTGTGGAGGTGGGGTCCCTCGATTGTTTCAAGCACGGGTTGGACAAGTATATGAGTGGGATTGGGTGGTTATAGAATAGGAGCTGCCTCGTATGGGCCAATAGGCCTTCTGCAGTTACCTTTGTTCTTATGTTCTCTAGATATTTCATCCCATAGATGCTTTGCTTCAATTCTGTCTAAATTTGGTGGCCTATATATAGCTCCTATTATAATATTTTTTGCTTTTTCGTTTAATTCTATCCAAATAGTTTCTGTGTGTGGCTCAGTTTTGATTCCCTCTTTGAGACTACATTTCAAATTGTCCCTAACATATATGGCTACTCCCCCTCCTCGTCTAATATATCTATCTGTGTGAAATAGTTTAAATCCATTTATCTGATATTCAGCTAATAGTTCTCTATTTTCTACATTCATCCACGTTTCGGTAAGTGCAATAATATCTATTTTTTCTGTGCAGACAAGAGCATTTAATTCATTAATTTTATTTATATATTCCCCAAATTAGAAATCTTTCATATGAAGAAAGATTAACAAAGCTTAAGTTGCATTCACTGGAAAGGCGAAGAGTTAGGGGCGACATGATAGAGGTTTACAAGTGGGTGAATGGACATAACAAGGGGGATATTAATAGGGTATTAAAAGTATCAACACAGGACAGAACACGAAACAATGGGTATAAATTGGATAAGTTTAGATTTAGGAAAGACTTGGGTAAATACTGGTTCAGTAACAGGGTTGTAGATTTGTGGAACCAATTGCCGCGTAACGTGGTGGAGGTGGGGTCCCTCGATTGTTTCAAGCGCGGGTTGGACAAGTATATGAGTGGGATTGGGTGGTTATAGAATAGGAGCTGCCTCGTATGGGCCAATAGGCCTTCTGCAGTTACCTTTGTTCTTATGTTATTTCTTAGACTTCTACTGTTAGTGTAATATACCCTAAGTGAATTGTTATTTTGAGGCCCTTCTCTATCCCTGTTCATTTTGCCAATTCCTTTCTCCCACAAACACGTACTTTTATTATCTCCTTCCTCCAAATCACCCTGGAAACACAAACCGAAACTGTCTCTATTTTCTGCTTGTTACAACTTGTAATAAAGTTGTTACATCTTGCCTTAACGTGTTTATGACGTATTAGAACGTTGTTACAACATAAGAACATAAGAACATAAGAACAAAGGTAACTGCAGAAGGCCTATTGGCCCATACGAGGCAGCTCCTATTCTATAACCACCCAATCCCACTCATATACTTGTCCAACCCGTGCTTGAAACAATCGAGGGACCCCACCTCCACAATGTTACGCGGCAATTGGTTCCACAAATCAACAACCCTGTTACTGAACCAGTATTTACCCAAGTCTTTCCTAAATCTAAACTTATCCAATTTATATCCATTGTTTCGTGTTCTGTCCTGTGTTGATACTTTTAATACCCTATTGATATCCCCCCGGTTATGTCCATTCATCCACTTGTAAACCTCTATCATGTCACCCCTAACTCTTCGCCTTTCCAGTGAATGCAACTTAAGCTTTGTTAATCTTTCTTCATATGAAAGATTTCTAATTTGGGGAATTAACTTAGTCATCCTACGCTGGACACGTTCAAGTGAATTTATATCCATTCTATAATATGGTGACCAAAACTGAACTGCATAATCTAAATGGGGCCTAACTAGAGCAAGATATAGCTTGAGAACCACACCAGGTGTCTTGTTACTAACGCTGCGATTAATAAATCCAAGTGTCCGATTTGCCTTATTACGAACATTTATGCATTGATCCTTTTGTTTTAAATTCTTACTAATCATAACTCCCAGATCCCTTTCGCAATCCGACTTCGCAATCACAACACCATCTAGCTCGTATCTTGTAACTCTATCATCATTACCTAACCTCAGAACTTTACATTTATCAGCATTAAACTGCATCTGCCAATCCTTTGACCATTTCAAAACCCTATCTAGATCAACTTGAAGTGATAGTGAGTCCTCCTCCGAATTAATTTCCCTACCGATTTTCGTATCATCGGCAAATTTGCAAATGTTGCTACTCAAACCTGAATCTAAATCATTTATATATATTATAAACAACAGAGGTCCCAGGACAGAGCCTTGAGGCACTCCACTTACAACATTTTCCCACTCTGACTTGATTCCATTTATACTAACTCTCTGTTTCCTTTGGTATAGCCATGCCCTAATCCAGCTTAATATAGCACCCCCAATACCATGAGACTCTATTTTTTTAATCAGTCTTTCATGTGGCACTGTATCAAAAGCTTTGCTAAAGTCAAGGTATACAACATCGCAATCCTTACCACTATCAACTGCCTCAACAATGCTAGAATAAAAAGATAACAAATTTGTTAAACATGAACGGCCATTTATAAAACCATGTTGCGACTCAATTATTAATTTATGTTTTTCAAGATGAAGACGAATTTTATTTGCTATTATAGATTCGAGTAACTTTCCCACAATAGACGTTAGGCTAATTGGTCGATAGTTAGACGCAAGTGATCTATCTCCTTTCTTAAAAACTGGTATCACATTAGCAACTTTCCAAAACTCTGGCACTCTGCCTGACTCTATTGATTTATTAAATATGGTTGACAGTGGGTCACAAAGCTCCTCTTTGCATTCTTTAAGCACCCTAGCAAACACTTCATCCGGCCCTGGGGATTTGTTTGGTTTGAGTTTTACTATTTGTTTAAGAACATCCTCCCTGGTAACTGCTAAACTCGTCAACCTGTCCTCGTCCCCACCCACATAGACTTGTTCGGCTGAAGGCATATTGTTAAGTTCCTCTTTAGTAAATACAGATACAAAATATTTATTAAAAATACTACTCATCTCTTCATCACTATCTGTTATTTGACCTGTCTCAGTTTTTAATGGACCTATCCTTTCCCTAGTCTTAGTACGATATAACTGAAAAAACCCTTTAGGATTTGTCTTTGCTTGCCCTGCTATGCGAACTTCATAGTTTCTTTTTGCTTTCCTTATCTCTTTTTTAACATTTCTAACCAGTTGTACGAATTCCTGTTCTAAAGTGACCTCCCCATTTTTAATCCTTTTGTACCAAGCTCTCTTTTTACCTATAAGGTTCTTCAAATTCTTTGTTATCCACTTTGGGTCATTAGTATACGATCTATTCAATTTGTATGGTATACTACGTTCCTGTGCTTTGTTTAGAATATTCTTAAATAAGTTATATATTGAATCCACATCGAAATCCCCATTTAAGTCACCTAACGCTGGGTTCATGTCTCGCTCCAAGACCGGCCCACACCCCATACCCAAGCCTTTCCAATCAATTTGACCCAACAAATTTCTTAGGCTATTAAAATCAGCTTTTCGAAAATCTGGCACTTTAACAGAATTTTCTCCTACTGGTCTATTCCATTCTATGCTAAATCTGATTTCTTTGTGATCACTGCTCCCTAGCTCACTCCCTATTTCGATGTCATGAATTTGCGTTTCCCTGTTAGTTAACACTAAATCTAAAATATTATTTTCCCGTGTTGGTTCCTTAATGTGTTGCGTAAGAAAGCAATCGTCAATTAATTCTAGAAAATCTTCTGCTTCACTATTCCCTGTTTTGTTCAACCAGTTTATTCCGCTAAAATTAAAGTCACCCATGACATAAATACTGTTAGATCTAGATGCTCTAGATATTTCATCCCATAGATGCTTTGCTTCCATTCTGTCTAAATTTGGTGGCCTATATATTACTCCTATTATAATATTATTAGCTTTTTCGTTTAATTCAATCCAAATAGTTTCTGTGTGTGGCTCTGTTTTGATTCCCTCTTTGAGACTACATTTCAAATTGTCCTTAACATATATGGCTACTCCACCTCCTCGTCTAATATATCTATCTGTGTGAAATAGTTTAAATCCATATATTTGATATTCAGCTAATAGTTCTCTATTTTCTACATTCATCCACGTTTCGGTAAGTGCAATAATATCTATTTTTTCTGTGCAGACAAGAGCATTTAATTCGTTAATTTTATTTCTTAGACTTCTACTGTTAGTGTAATATACCCTAAGTGAATTGTTATTTTGCGGACCTTCTCTTTCCCTGATCGTTTTGCCAATTCCTTTCTCCCACAAACACATACTTTTATTACCTCCTTCCTCCAAATCAATTCCCATACCTCTATCTACTAACAGTTTAAACCCAAACAAACACCTCTAACCACTTCTTCTAGCGAGTTCGCAACAGCAACAACCCCAGCTCTCGATAGATGCACCCCATCACGAGCATACATTTCATTTCTTCCATAGAAGTGTTCCCAGTTGTCTATGAAAGATATTGCATTTGATTTGCAATATCTTTCCAGCCGGCAATTGACACCAAGTGCCCTCGATATCCATTCATTTCCCACTCCCTTTCTTGGAAGAATGCCACATATGATCGGGATTCCTCCCTTGCTCCTAACTAACTCTATGGCTGTTTTATACAACAGCCATATACAACAGGAAGTGTTAAACAACTTGCTATGTTGGTTGTTATAACTGATTAGGAAGTGTTAAAACGTGTTCGAATGTTGTACCAACGTCGTAGTTTCGGTGTGTGTTTGGCGGGCAATTCCCATACCACTATCTACTAACAGTTTAAACCCAAATAAACACCTCTAACTACTGGTTCCAACGAGTTCGCAACAGCAACAACCCCAGCCCTCGATAGATGCACCCCATCACGAGCATACATTTCATTTCTTCCATAGAAGCGTTCCCAGTTGTCTATGAAAGATATTGCATTTGATTTGCAATATCTTTCCAGCCGGCAATTGACATCAAGTGCCCTCGACATCCATTCATTTCCCACTCCCTTTCTTGGAAGAATGCCACATATGACCGGGATTCCTCCCTTGCTCCTAACCAATTCAATGGCTGTCCTAAATCTCTGTATTAGTTCCTCACTCCTAACTCGCCCAACATCATTACCCCCTGCACTAATACAAATAATGGGTTTGTTCCTATTTCCCGTCATAATATCATTCATGTTTTCAACAATATCACTAATTCCTGCTCCCGGATAGCAAACCCTTAATCTGTTCCCTCTATCTCTGGCACAAAACGTTCTGTCTAAATACCTCACCTGGGAATCTCCCACAACCAAAATTTGCTTCGGTTTGATGTAGTAGCCTGGTGTAGTGGCGTGGTATAGTGACATGGTGTAGTAGCGTTGTGTAGTAGTTTGGTGTAGTGGCGTGATGGAGTAGCCTGGTGTAGTAGGTGGTGCAGTAGCCTGGTGTAGTGGTGTGGTATAGTAGATGGTGAAGTAGCCTGGTGTAGTGGCATGGTGCAGTAGCCTGTTGTAGTAGGTGGTGTAGTAGCCTGGTGTAGTTGTGTGGTGAAGTAGCCTGTTTTAGTAGCCTGTTGTAGTAGCCTGGTGCAGTGGCTTGGTGTAGTAGTCTGGTTTTATGACATGATGTAGTAGCATGGTGTAGCAGCCTGATGTAGTGGTGTGGTGTACTAGCTTGGTGGTAAACGTGGTGTAGTGACACAGTGTAGTAGCGTGGTATAATAGTCTGGAGTAGTGGTGTGGGGCAGCATCCTGGTGTAGTATTGTGGTGTACTAGCCTGGTGTAGTAGTGAGGTGTAGTAATGTGGTGTAGTAGCATGGTGTAGTGGAATGGTGTAGTAGCGTGGTTTAGTAGCCTGGTGTTGTGGCATGACGTAGAAAGTAGTGTAAACCGGGCCATAGACCGGCAATTTTCATTTTTTCCCATGCCGGTCTATGGCCCCTGGGTTTTACGAACTTTTTTCTCTATGCCGGTCTATGGCCCCTGGGTTTTACGAACTTTTTTTCCCTATGCCGGTCTATGTTCCCTGGGTTTTCTCTGATTTTTTTGCACCATGCCGGTCTGTGGCCCGTGTGTTTTTCGTTACCCCAGTGACCCATGCACGGGCATCGCTAATGGTCAATGACGTCACCAGCTGTCCGCTCAGTGACCATGCACAGGTACGTTGAAGGGGATTAAAATGCCGGTCTATGGCCCCTGGGTTTTCTCGAATTTTTTCATCATGCCGGTCTATGGCCCCTGGGTTTTCTCGGATTTTTTCACCATGCCGGTCTATGGCCCCTGGGTTTTACGAACTTTTTTTTTCCCAAGCCGGTCTATAGCCCGTGTTTTTTTCGATACCCCAGTGGTCCATGCACAGGCCCGTTCAAGGGGATTAAATAGCCGGTCTATGGCCCCAGGGTTTTCTCAAATTTTCTTTCATAGCCGGTCTTTGGCCCCATGTTTTTTCGTTACCCCGCTGACCCATGCACGGGCATTGCTAATGGTCAATGACGTCATCAACTTACCTGGGGATTAAAAGGCCGGCTCCTGGCCCCATCATATTTCGTTACCCCGGTGACCCTGCACAGACATTGCTAATGGTCAAAGACGTCACCCCCGTCTTCATCTTCCCTGTAGAAGTCCGTTTTCTGTTATAGTGTAATTATTCCCAATTTCAATATTTATAGCAAAGGGGGATTCAAATGCTGCCATCTGTCAAGCCTAATGTGCAATGGTGTTAACCATTATAAGCTCGTTTTTCACAATAAGGTATTACCATACGGTTTCCCATTGTCTAAGATCATTTTAACATAAGAAATGAGTTCCACCCTGTTACAGAGCCAGTATTTACCCAGGTCATTTTCCTAAATCTAAAAACATATTTCCAATTTATGTCCATTGTTTCGTGTTTATAGTATTAATAGCCCATTAATATCCCTTTTGCCATGTTTCCCCTATTGCTTTGCCTTTGTAGATAATGCAATTTAAGCTTTGTCAATCTGTTTTCAAGGATTGCTTATTGACCATAGGGAAAATAAAAATGAAAACCCACTATCATCCATTTGTATGAAAACAGTCCCCTGTCAGGCGTAGTAATTTCAATGCGATTTCAGTACTAATCCAATATTACTGTATAAACTAACAGTCCCCTGCCAGGCATGGTGACTTCAATGCGATTTCAGTAGTAATCCAATATTACTGCATAAACGCATAATATACATTTTAATTATCCACAACTGAAATCATTATTCGGTGATAAGTGCAAAAGTATAACAGCAACCCAAATGTCATACCGCAATTTTATGTAGAATCGTACATCTGGCAGCATTGTAGGTGAGCTGAACATAAGAATAAAGGTAACTGCAGAAGTTCTATTGGCCCATACGAGGCTCCTATATATCTCCACCCAATCTCATTCATATTCATGTCCACCCTATGCTTAAAACAACCAAGGGATCCCACTTAAGGTATTAGTTTACAATAATAGTTATAATAAATAGCTCTCATTCTAGTTTTATACACAACAGCAATTATGAAACCCTATAGCTAGATATCGTACTGTAATCCACAAGTAGCTACCACACATCTTGCAGCACAGCGGATTATTAGCTGTGTTGATAGGCTAGTCAACTGTCCTCACATCCATCAAATAGCTATCCAAATGTCGCACCTCAATTTACCCATCTAGCAACTTAGCTGGATGCTAGTCACTATATTCATAGCCTAATCATTTCTACACCTCAAAAGTAAAAAATCCTAGTTTCTAAACATGTTTCTATCATGTTTAACAAATTTGTTATCTTTTTATTCTAGCATTGTTGAGGCAGTTGATAGTGGTAAGGATTGCGATGTTGTATACCTTGACTTTAGCAAAGCTTTTGATACAGTGCCACATGAAAGACTGATTAAAAAGATAGAGTCTCATGGTATTGGGGGTGCTATATTAAGCTGGATTAGGGCATGGCTATACCAAAGGAAACAGAGAGTTAGTATAAATGGAATCAAGTCAGAGTGGGAAAATGTTGTAAGTGGAGTGCCTCAAGGCTCTGTCCTGGGACCTCTGTTGTTTATAATATATATAAATGATTTAGATTCAGGTTTGAGTAGCAACATTTGCAAATTTGCCGATGATACGAAAATCGGTAGGGAAATTAATTCGGAGGAGGACTCACTATCACTTCAAGTTGATCTAGATAGGGTTTTGAAATGGTCAAAGGATTGGCAGATGCAGTTTAATGCTGATAAATGTAAAGTTCTGAGGTTAGGTAATGATGATAGAGTTACAAGATACGAGCTAGATGGTGTTGTGATTGCGAAGTCGGATTGCGAAAGGGATCTGGGAGTTATGATTAGTAAGAATTTAAAACAAAAGGATCAATGCATAAATGTTCGTAATAAGGCAAATCGGACACTTGGATTTATTAATCGCAGCGTTAGTAACAAGACACCTGGTGTGGTTCTCAAGCTATATCTTGCTCTAGTTAGGCCCCATTTAGATTATGCAGTTCAGTTTTGGTCGCCATATTATAGAATGGATATAAATTCACTTGAACGTGTCCAGCGTAGGATGACTAAGTTAATTCCCCAAATTAGAAATCTTTCATATGAAGAAAGATTAACAAAGCTTAAGTTGCATTCACTGGAAAGGCGAAGAGTTAGGGGTGACATGATAGAGGTTTACAAGTGGATGAATGGACATAACCGGGGGGATATTAATAGGGTATTAAAAGTATCAACACAGGACAGAACACGAAACAATGGATATAAATTGGATAAGTTTAGATTTAGGAAAGACTTGGGTAAATACTGGTTCAGTAACAGGGTTGTTGATTTGTGGAACCAATTGCCGCGTAACATTGTGGAGGTGGGGTCCCTCGATTGTTTCAAGCACGGGTTGGACAAGTATATGAGTGGGATTGGGTGGTTATAGAATAGGAGCTGCCTCGTATGGGCCAATAGGCCTTCTGCAGTTACCTTTGTTCTTATGTTCTCTAGATATTTCATCCCATAGATGCTTTGCTTCAATTCTGTCTAAATTTGGTGGCCTATATATAGCTCCTATTATAATATTTTTTGCTTTTTCGTTTAATTCTATCCAAATAGTTTCTGTGTGTGGCTCAGTTTTGATTCCCTCTTTGAGACTACATTTCAAATTGTCCCTAACATATATGGCTACTCCCCCTCCTCGTCTAATATATCTATCTGTGTGAAATAGTTTAAATCCATTTATCTGATATTCAGCTAATAGTTCTCTATTTTCTACATTCATCCACGTTTCGGTAAGTGCAATAATATCTATTTTTTCTGTGCAGACAAGAGCATTTAATTCATTAATTTTATTTATATATTCCCCAAATTAGAAATCTTTCATATGAAGAAAGATTAACAAAGCTTAAGTTGCATTCACTGGAAAGGCGAAGAGTGGAACCAATTGCCGCGTAACATTGTGGAGGTGGGGTCCCTCGATTGTTTCAAGCACGGGTTGGACAAGTATATGAGTGGGATTGGGTGGTTATAGAATAGGAGCTGCCTCGTATGGGCCAATAGGCCTTCTGCAGTTACCTTTGTTCTTATGTTCTCTAGATATTTCATCCCATAGATACTTTTAATACCCTATTAATATCCCCCCGGTTATGTCCATTCATCCACTTGTAAACCTCTATCATGTCACCCCTAACTCTTCGCCTTTCCAGTGAATGCAACTTAAGCTTTGTTAATCTTTCTTCATATGAAAGATTTCTAATTTGGGGAATTAACTTAGTCATCCTACGCTGGACACGTTCAAGTGAATTTATATCCATTCTATAATATGGCGACCAAGTTGGAAGTTGCATATGGAAGTTGCATTCACTGGAAAGGCGAAGAGTTAGGGGTGACATGATAGAGGTTTACAAGTGGATGAATGGACATAACCGGGGGGATATTAATAGGGTATTAAAAGTATCAACACAGGACAGAACACGAAACAATGGATATAAATTGGATAAGTTTAGATTTAGGAAAGACTTGGGTAAATACTGGTTCAGTAACAGGGTTGTTGATTTGTGGAACCAATTGCCGCGTAACATTGTGGAGGTGGGGTCCCTCGATTGTTTCAAGCACGGGTTGGACAAGTATATGAGTGGGATTGGGTGGTTATAGAATAGGAGCTGCCTCGTATGGGCCAATAGGCCTTCTGCAGTTACCTTTGTTCTTATGTTCTTATGTTCTTAAACCAACACTCGCAAATACATGCATACATACCTACACATACTCCACAACCCATACATTCATAGAGAATAGCCTAGTTTTTTGCCACCATTTCCCCCATTAATCAGATGTGATTTATGCCGTACGCAGAAAATACAGCAGTTACACGCCAAATATGCCATTTTTGCACAAAATATATTATTTACACTCAAAATATACCATCACACAAAATATGAAATTTACATACAATATATGTCAGTTGGACACGAAAATATATCATTTACACAATATTGCATGGACACTCAGAGTATGACATTTACACAAAGTATGGTATTTGCACAAATATATCAAAATGCTTATACATTTAGACAATTAAAAATGCACTTTCACTAAAATTACACAATTTCACAAACATAATTTTCACAAAATACCCACACATCACAAAATTCGTCGGTCAATTCGTCGAATTCACAGTGAGAGGTTGTGTTAATCGGAGCTCCTGAGTGTTGTTATATTATCATAGCAATATGGAAGTTGTAGTTAAGGACCTGGTGACTCTAGTGGGAGCCCTGAGGACAGAGTTGGACTTTCTGCGGGAGGAGGTGCGTCAGCTTAAAGAACAACGAGAAGTAACGAAGGAGGAGACCAGCAGTAAAGGGACCTCGTCTTGGAGAGTTGTGAAAGACAGGGGCCTTAAGAAGACTTTGATAAAGCCGCCTTCAAACGCCATAGCAACCTCTAATTCATTTGACGTTTTGGAGGACGAGTGCTGTGGAAAGACTGTGGATCGCGCAAAAGGGAAAGCAACGAAGAGAAAGGAAGCGCAGGCCCCTCAGAGGGTAAAGGAAGTACCTAAGCAAACATTAGTTGTGGGAGATTCCCAGATAAGGTATTTGGATAGAACGTTTTGTGCTAGAGATAGGGGGAACAGGTTAAGGGTTTGCTATCCCGGAGCTGGCATTGGTGATATTATAAACAACATGAATGATATTATGGCTGGTAATGGGAACAATCCCATTATTTGCATTAGCGTGGGAGGAAATGATGTTGGTCGAGTTAGGAGTGAGGAACTGATTCAGAGGTATAAAACAGCCATAGAGTTAGTTAGGAGCAAGGGAGGAATCCCGATCATATGTGGCATTCTTCCAAGAAAGGGAGTGGGAAATGAATGGATATCGAGGGCACTTGGTGTCAATTGCCGGCTGGAAAGATATTGCAAATCAAATGCAATATCTTTCATAGACAACTGGGAACACTTCTATGGAAGAAATGAAATGTATGCTCGTGATGGGGTGCATCTATCGAGAGCTGGGGTTGTTGCTGTTGCGAACTCGTTAGAAGAAGTGGTTAGAGGTGTTTGTTTGGGTTTAAACTGTTAGTAGATAGAGGTATGGGAATTGATTTGGAGGAAGGAGGTAATAAAAGTATGTGTTTGTGGGAGAAAGGAATTGGCAAAACGACCAGGGAAAGAGAAGGTCCGCAAAATAACAATTCACTTAGGGTATATTACACTAACAGTAGAAGTCTAAGAAATAAAATTAACGAATTAAATGCTCTTGTCTGCACAGAAAAAATAGATATTATTGCACTTACCGAAACGTGGATGAATGTAGAAAATAGAGAACTATTAGCTGAATATCAAATATATGGATTTAAACTATTTCACACAGATAGATATATTAGACGAGGAGGTGGAGTAGCCATATATGTTAGGGACAATTTGAAATGTAGTCTCAAAGAGGGAATCAAAACAGAGCCACACACAGAAACTATTTGGATTGAATTAAACGAAAAAGCTAATAATATTATAATAGGAGTAATATATAGGCCACCAAATTTAGACAGAATGGAAGCAAAGCATCTATGGGATGAAATATCTAGAGCATCTAGATCTAACAGTATTTATGTCATGGGTGACTTTAATTTTAGCGGAATAAACTGGTTGAACAAAACAGGGAATAGTGAAGCAGAAGATTTTCTAGAATTAATTGACGATTGCTTTCTTACGCAACACATTAAGGAACCAACACGGGAAAATAATATTTTAGATTTAGTGTTAACTAACAGGGAAACGCAAATTAATGACATCGAAATAGGGAGTGAGCTAGGGAGCAGTGATCACAAAGAAATCAGATTTAGCATAGAATGGAATAGACCAGTAGGAGAAAATTCTGTTAAAGTGCCAGATTTTCGAAAAGCTGATTTTAATAGCCTAAGAAATTTTTTGGGTCAAATTGATTGGAAAGTCTTGATTGATTTAACGTCTATTGTGGGAAAGTTACTCGAATCTATAATAGCAAATAAAATTCGTCTTCATCTTGAAAAACATAAATTAATAATTGAGTCGCAACATGGTTTTATAAATGGCCGTTCATGTTTAACAAATTTGTTATCTTTTTATTCTAGCATTGTTGAGGCAGTTGATAGTGGTAAGGATTGCGATGTTGTATACCTTGACTTTAGCAAAGCTTTTGATACAGTGCCACATGAAAGACTGATTAAAAAAATAGAGTCTCATGGTATTGGGGGTGCTATATTAAGCTGGATTAGGGCATGGCTATACCAAAGGAAACAGAGAGTTAGTATAAATGGAATCAAGTCAGAGTGGGAAAATGTTGTAAGTGGAGTGCCTCAAGGCTCTGTCCTGGGACCTCTGTTGTTTATAATATATATAAATGATTTAGATTCAGGTTTGAGTAGCAACATTTGCAAATTTGCCGATGATACGAAAATCGGTAGGGAAATTAATTCGGAGGAGGACTCACTATCACTTCAAGTTGATCTAGATAGGGTTTTGAAATGGTCAAAGGATTGGCAGATGCAGTTTAATGCTGATAAATGTAAAGTTCTGAGGTTAGGTAATGATGATAGAGTTACAAGATACGAGCTAGATGGTGTTGTGATTGCGAAGTCGGATTGCGAAAGGGATCTGGGAGTTATGATTAGTAAGAATTTAAAACAAAAGGATCAATGCATAAATGTTCGTAATAAGGCAAATCGGACACTTGGATTTATTAATCGCAGCGTTAGTAACAAGACACCTGGTGTGGTTCTCAAGCTATATCTTGCTCTAGTTAGGCCCCATTTAGATTATGCAGTTCAGTTTTGGTCGCCATATTATAGAATGGATATAAATTCACTTGAACGTGTCCAGCGTAGGATGACTAAGTTAATTCCCCAAATTAGAAATCTTTCATATGAAGAAAGATTAACAAAGCTTAAGTTGCATTCACTGGAAAGGCGAAGAGTTAGGGGTGACATGATAGAGGTTTACAAGTGGATGAATGGACATAACCGGGGGGATATTAATAGGGTATTAAAAGTATCAACACAGGACAGAACACGAAACAATGGATATAAATTGGATAAGTTTAGATTTAAGAACATAAGAACATAAGAACATAAGAACAAAGGTAACTGCAGAAGGCCTATTGGCCCATACGAGGCAGCTCCTATTCTATAACCACCCAATCCCACTCATATACTTGTCCAACCCGTGCTTGAAACAATCGAGGGACCCCACCTCCACAATGTTACGCGGCAATTGGTTCCACAAATCAACAACCCTGTTACTGAACCAGTATTTACCCAAGTCTTTCCTAAATCTAAACTTATCCAATTTATATCCATTGTTTCGTGTTCTGTCCTGTGTTGATACTTTTAATACCCTATTAATATCCCCCCGGTTATGTCCATTCATCCACTTGTAAACCTCTATCATGTCACCCCTAACTCTTCGCCTTTCCAGTGAATGCAACTTAAGCTTTGTTAATCTTTCTTCATATGAAAGATTTCTAATTTGGGGAATTAACTTAGTCATCCTACGCTGGACACGTTCAAGTGAATTTATATCCATTCTATAATATGGCGACCAAAACTGAACTGCATAATCTAAATGGGGCCTAACTAGAGCAAGATATAGCTTGAGAACCACACCAGGTGTCTTGTTACTAACGCTGCGATTAATAAATCCAAGTGTCCGATTTGCCTTATTACGAACATTTATGCATTGATCCTTTTGTTTTAAATTCTTACTAATCATAACTCCCAGATCCCTTTCGCAATCCGACTTCGCAATCACAACACCATCTAGCTCGTATCTTGTAACTCTATCATCATTACCTAACCTCAGAACTTTACATTTATCAGCATTAAACTGCATCTGCCAATCCTTTGACCATTTCAAAACCCTATCTAGATCAACTTGAAGTGATAGTGAGTCCTCCTCCGAATTAATTTCCCTACCGATTTTCGTATCATCGGCAAATTTGCAAATGTTGCTACTCAAACCTGAATCTAAATCATTTATATATATTATAAACAACAGAGGTCCCAGGACAGAGCCTTGAGGCACTCCACTTACAACATTTTCCCACTCTGACTTGATTCCATTTATACTAACTCTCTGTTTCCTTTGGTATAGCCATGCCCTAATCCAGCTTAATATAGCACCCCCAATACCATGAGACTCTATTTTTTTAATCAGTCTTTCATGTGGCACTGTATCAAAAGCTTTGCTAAAGTCAAGGTATACAACATCGCAATCCTTACCACTATCAACTGCCTCAACAATGCTAGAATAAAAAGATAACAAATTTGTTAAACATGAACGGCCATTTATAAAACCATGTTGCGACTCAATTATTAATTTATGTTTTTCAAGATGAAGACGAATTTTATTTGCTATTATAGATTCGAGTAACTTTCCCACAATAGACGTTAGGCTAATTGGTCGATAGTTAGACGCAAGTGATCTATCTCCTTTCTTAAAAACTGGTATCACATTAGCAACTTTCCAAAACTCTGGCACTCTGCCTGACTCTATTGATTTATTAAATATGGTTGACAGTGGGTCACAAAGCTCCTCTTTGCATTCTTTAAGCACCCTAGCAAACACTTCATCCGGCCCTGGGGATTTGTTTGGTTTGAGTTTTACTATTTGTTTAAGAACATCCTCCCTGGTAACTGTTAAACTCGTCAACCTGTCCTCGTCCCCACCCACATAGACTTGTTCGGCTGAAGGCATATTGTTAAGTTCCTCTTTAGTAAATACAGATACAAAATATTTATTAAAAATACTACTCATCTCTTCATCACTATCTGTTATTTGACCTGTCTCAGTTTTTAATGGACCTATCCTTTCCCTAGTCTTAGTACGATATAACTGAAAAAACCCTTTAGGATTTGTCTTTGCTTGCCCTGCTATGCGAACTTCATAGTTTCTTTTTGCTTTCCTTATCTCTTTTTTAACATTTCTAACCAGTTGTACGAATTCCTGTTCTAAAGTGACCTCCCCATTTTTAATCCTTTTGTACCAAGCTCTTTAGGAAAGACTTGGGTAAATACTGGTTCAGTAACAGGGTTGTTGATTTGTGGAACCAATTGCCGCGTAACATTGTGGAGGTGGGGTCCCTCGATTGTTTCAAGCACGGGTTGGACAAGTATATGAGTGGGATTGGGTGGTTATAGAATAGGAGCTGCCTCGTATGGGCCAATAGGCCTTCTGCAGTTACCTTTGTTCTTATGTTCTTATGTTCTTATGTGGTGGAGGTGGGGTCCCTCGATTGTTTCAAGCGCGGGTTGGACAAGTATATGAGTGGGATTGGGTGGTTATAGAATAGGAGCTGCCTCGTATGGGCCAATAGGCCTTCTGCAGTTACCTTTGTTCTTATGTTCTTATGTCTTGGGTATGGGGTGTGGGCCAGTCTTGGAGCGAGACATGAACCCAGCGATAGGTGACTTAAATGGGGATTTCGATGTGGATTCAATATATAACTTATTTAAGAATATTCTAAACAAAGCACAGGAACGTAGTATACCATACAAATTGAATAGATCGAATACTAATGACCCAAAGTGGATAACAAAGAATTTGAAGAACCTTATAGGTAAAAAGAGAGCTTGGTACAAAAGGATTAAAAATGGGGAGGTCACTTTAGAACAGGAATTCGTACAACTGGTTAGAAATGTTAAAAAAGAGATAAGGAAAGCAAAAAGAAACTATGAAGTTCGCATAGCAGGGCAAGCAAAGACAAATCCTAAAGGGTTTTTTCAGTTATATCGTACTAAGACTAGGGAAAGGATAGGTCCATTAAAAACTGAGACAGGTCAAATAACAGATAGTGATGAAGAGATGAGTAGTATTTTTAATAAATATTTTGTATCTGTATTTACTAAAGAGGAACTTAACAATATGCCTTCAGCCGAACAAGTCTATGTGGGTGGGGACGAGGACAGGTTGACGAGTTTAACAGTTACCAGGGAGGATGTTCTTAAACAAATAGTAAAACTCAAACCAAACAAATCCCCAGGGCCGGATGAAGTGTTTGCCAGGGTGCTTAAAGAATGCAAAGAGGAGCTTTGTGACCCACTGTCAACCATATTTAATAAATCAATAGAGTCAGGCAGAGTGCCAGAGTTTTGGAAAGTTGCTAATGTGATACCAGTTTTTAAGAAAGGAGATAGATCACTTGCGTCTAACTATCGACCAATTAGCCTAACGTCTATTGTGGGAAAGTTACTCGAATCTATAATAGCAAATAAAATTCGTCTTCATCTTGAAAAACATAAATTAATAATTGAGTCGCAACATGGTTTTATAAATGGCCGTTCATGTTTAACAAATTTGTTATCTTTTTATTCTAGCATTGTTGAGGCAGTTGATAGTGGTAAGGATTGCGATGTTGTATACCTTGACTTTAGCAAAGCTTTTGATACAGTGCCACATGAAAGACTGATTAAAAAGATAGAGTCTCATGGTATTGGGGGTGCTATATTAAGCTGGATTAGGGCATGGCTATACCAAAGGAAACAGAGAGTTAGTATAAATGGAATCAAGTCAGAGTGGGAAAATGTTGTAAGTGGAGTGCCTCAAGGCTCTGTCCTGGGACCTCTGTTGTTTATAATATATATAAATGATTTAGATTCAGGTTTGAGTAGCAACATTTGCAAATTTGCCGATGATACGAAAATCGGTAGGGAAATTAATTCGGAGGAGGACTCACTATCACTTCAAGTTGATCTAGATAGGGTTTTGAAATGGTCAAAGGATTGGCAGATGCAGTTTAATGCTAATGCAGATGCAGTTTAATGTAAAGTTCTGAGGTTAGGTAATGATGATAGAGTTACAAGATACGAGCTAGATGGTGTTGTGATTGCGAAGTCGGATTGCGAAAGGGATCTGGGAGTCATGATTAGTAAGAATTTAAAACAAAAGGATCAATGCATAAATGTTCGTAATAAGGCAAATCGGACACTTGGATTTATTAATCGCAGCGTTAGTAACAAGACACCTGGTGTGGTTCTCAAGCTATATCTTGCTCTAGTTAGGCCCCATTTAGATTATGCAGTTCAGTTTTGGTCGCCATATTCTAGAATGGATATAAATTCACTTGAACGTGTCCAGCGTAGGATGACTAAGTTAATTCCCCAAATTAGAAATCTTTCATATGAAGAAAGATTAACAAAGCTTAAGTTGCATTCACTGGAAAGGCGAAGAGTTAGGGGTGACATGATAGAGGTTTACAAGTGGATGAATGGACATAACCGGGGGGATATTAATAGGGTATTAAAAGTATCAACACAGGACAGAACACGAAACAATGGGTATAAATTGGATAAGTTTAGATTTAGGAAAGACTTGGGTAAATACTGGTTCAGTAACAGGGTTGTTGATTTGTGGAACCAATTGCCGCGTAACATTGTGGAGGTGGGGTCCCTCGATTGTTTCAAGCACGGGTTGGACAAGTATATGAGTGGGATTGGGTGGTTATAGAATAGGAGCTGCCTCGTATGGGCCAATAGGCCTTCTGCAGTTACCTTTGTTCTTATGTTCTTATATGAGTGGGATTGGGTGGTTATAGAATAGGAGCTGCCTCGTATGGGCCAATAGGCCTTCTGCAGTTACCTTTGTTCTTATGTTCTTATAAGAACATAAGAACATAAGAACAAAGGTAACTGCAGAAGGCCTATTGGCCCATACGAGGCAGCTCCTATTCTATAACCACCCAATCCCACTCATATACTTGTCCAACCCGTGCTTGAAACAATCGAGGGACCCCACCTCCACAATGTTACGCGGCAATTGGTTCCACAAATCAACAACCCTGTTACTGAACCAGTATTTACCCAAGTCTTTCCTAAATCTAAACTTATCCAATTTATACCCATTGTTTCGTGTTCTGTCCTGTGTTGATACTTTTAATACCCTATTAATATCCCCCCGGTTATATCCATTCATCCACTTGTAAACCTCTATCATGTCACCCCTAACTCTTCGCCTTTCCAGTGAATGCAACTTAAGCTTTGTTAATCTTTCTTCATATGAAAGATTTCTAATTTGGGGAATTAACTTAGTCATCCTACGCTGGACACGTTCAAGTGAATTTATATCCATTCTATAATATGGCGACCAAAACTGAACTGCATAATCTAAATGGGGCCTAACTAGAGCAAGATATAGCTTGAGAACCACACCAGGTGTCTTGTTACTAACGCTGCGATTAATAAATCCAAGTGTCCGATTTGCCTTATTACGAACATTTATGCATTGATCCTTTTGTTTTAAATTCTTACTAATCATAACTCCCAGATCCCTTTCGCAATCCGACTTCGCAATCACAACACCATCTAGCTCGTATCTTGTAACTCTATCATCATTACCTAACCTCAGAACTTTACATTTATCAGCATTAAACTGCATCTGCCAATCCTTTGACCATTTCAAAACCCTATCTAGATCAACTTGAAGTGATAGTGAGTCCTCCTCCGAATTAATTTCCCTACCAATTTTCGTATCATCGGCAAATTTGCAAATGTTGCTACTCAAACCTGAATCTAAATCATTTATATATATTATAAACAACAGAGGTCCCAGGACAGAGCCTTGAGGCACTCCACTTACAACATTTTCCCACTCTGACTTGATTCCATTTATACTAACTCTCTGTTTCCTTTGGTATAGCCATGCCCTAATCCAGCTTAATATAGCACCCCCAATACCATGAGACTCTATCTTTTTAATCAGTCTTTCATGTGGCACTGTATCAAAAGCTTTGCTAAAGTCAAGGTATACAACATCGCAATCCTTACCACTATCAACTGCCTCAACAATGCTAGAATAAAAAGATAACAAATTTGTTAAACATGAACGGCCATTTATAAAACCATGTTGCGACTCAATTATTAATTTATGTTTTTCAAGATGAAGACGAATTTTATTTGCTATTATAGATTCGAGTAACTTTCCCACAATAGACGTTAGGCTAATTGGTCGATAGTTAGACGCAAGTGATCTATCTCCTTTCTTAAAAACTGGTATCACATTAGCAACTTTCCAAAACTCTGGCACTCTGCCTGACTCTATTGATTTATTAAATATGGTTGACAGTGGGTCACAAAGCTCCTCTTTGCATTCTTTAAGCACCCTAGCAAACACTTCATCCGGCCCTGGGGATTTGTTTGGTTTGAGTTTTTCTATTTGTTTAAGAACATCCTCCCTGGTAACTGCTAAACTCGTCAACCTGTCCTCGTCCCCACCCACATAGACTTGTTCGGCTGAAGGCATATTGTTAAGTTCCTCTTTAGTAAATACAGATACAAAATATTTATTAAAAATACTACTCATCTCTTCATCACTATCTGTTATTTGACCTGTCTCAGTTTTTAATGGACCTATCCTTTCCCTAGTCTTAGTACGATATAACTGAAAAAACCCTTTAGGATTTGTCTTTGCTTGCCCTGCTATGCGAACTTCATAGTTCCTTTTTGCTTTCCTTATCTCTTTTTTAACATTTCTAACCAGTTGTACGAATTCCTGTTCTAAAGTGACCTCCCCATTTTTAATCCTTTTGTACCAAGCTCTCTTTTTACCTATAAGGTTCTTCAAATTCTTTGTTATCCACTTTGGGTCATTAGTATACGATCTATTCAATTTGTATGGTATACTACGTTCCTGTGCTTTGTTTAGAATATTCTTAAATAAGTTATATATTGAATCCACATCGAAATCCCCATTTAAGTCACCTATCGCTGGGTTCATGTCTCGCTCCAAGACCGGCCCACACCCCATACCCAAGCCTTTCCAATCAATTTGACCCAAAAAATTTCTTAGGCTATTAAAATCAGCTTTTCGAAAATCTGGCACTTTAACAGAATTTTCTCCTACAGGTCTATTCCATTCTATGCTAAATCTGATTTCTTTGTGATCACTGTTCCCTAGCTCACTCCCTATTTCGATGTCATTAATTTGTGTTTCCCTGTTAGTTAACACTAAATCTAAAATATTATTTTCCCGTGTTGGTTCCTTAATGTGTTGCGTAAGAAAGCAATCGTCAATTAATTCTAGAAAATCTTCTGCTTCACTATTCCCTGTTTTGTTCAACCAGTTTATTCCACTAAAATTAAAGTCACCCATGACGTAAATACTGTTAGATCTAGATGCCCTAGATATTTCATCCCATAGATGCTTTGCTTCCATTCTGTCTAAATTTGGTGGCCTATATATAACTCCTATTATAATATTATTTGCTTTTTCGTATAATTCTATCCAAATAGTTTCTGAGTGTGGCTCAGTTTTGATTCCCTCTTTGAGACTACATTTCAAATTGTCCCTAACATATATGGCTACTCCCCCTCCTCGTCTAATATATCTATCTGTGTGAAATAGTTTAAATCCATTTATCTGATATTCAGCTAATAGTTCTCTATTTTCTACATTTATCCACGTTTCGGTAAGTGCAATAATATCTATTTTTTCTGTGCAGACAAGAGCATTTAATTCGTTAATTTTATTTCTTAGACTTCTACTGTTAGTGTAATATACCCTAAGTGAATTGTTATTTTGAGGCCCTTCTCTTTCCCTGATCATTTTGCCAATTTCTTTCTCCCACAAACACATACTTTTATTATATCCTTCCTCCAAATCAATTCCCATACCTCTATCTACTAACAGTTTAAACCCAAACAAACACCTGTAACCACTTCTTCCAACGAGTTCGCAACAGCAACAACCCCAGCTCTCGATAGATGCACCCCATCACGAGCATACATTTCATTTCTTCCATAGAAGTGTTCCCAGTTGTCTATGAAAGATATTGCATTTGATTTGCAATATCTTTCCAGCCGGCAATTGACACCAAGTGCCCTTGACATCCATTCATTTCCCACTCCCTTTCTTGGAAGAATGCCACATATGATCGGGATTCCTCCCTTGCTCCTAACTAATTCAATGGCTGTCCTGAATCTCTGTATTAGTTCTTCACTCCTAACTCGTCCAACATCATTACCCCCTGCACTAATACAAATAATGGGTTTGTTTCCATTTCCTGTCATAATATCATTCATGTTTCCAACAATATCACCAATTCCAGCTCCCGGGTAGCAAACCCTTAATCTGTTCCCCCTATCTCTGGCACAAAACGTTCTGTCTAAATACCTCACCTGGGAATCTCCCACAACCAAAATTCGCTTCGATCCTCCCATTTCCTTTCGAGCAGTTTGAGGGACCTGCGCTTTAATGCTCTTTTATGTTCTTACATTGTCTCATAAACCAAAATACACTTACACCATGAAGATTTAGTTTTCAGATTACAGAGCTTACACAATTTGCACACAAAAATACAGTTGTACCAGTTCCACTTTAGCCAATTAAAAACACAACTTGCATAAATGCACTATTAGCACAAAAATTACTATAAAAACATGGAAAATTATTACACAAATTGTGTAATTATTATACATCTTTGCACAATTAATACAAGCAAACTTGCTATATAATTACTCAATTTGCACACTGGCAATCAATACACAAAGGTGTAAATAAACAATTCGTCCATATGCAATTACACAACATGTGCAATTAATACACAGCTTTCACAAATATTACACATCTTTCATAATTATTACACAACTTGCACAAAATACATATCTAGCACAAATACGTACAATACATAACTACCCCAAATATGAAAATACACAACTAGCATAAATACACGATTTACACAAATACAATTGCGACATTTACACAACTTGCTCCAAAATATATTCAATACACAACTTACCAAAATATGAACAATACATAACTAGCACATATTCATTAAATACACAACTACGCAATTTCCACAAATGCACATACAAAAACATATACAATTAATACATACAACTTGCACAAAACAATACACAGTTTATAGCAATATAATCAATACATAATTGCAATAATCATACAACGTATGCATAATACACAATCTACACAATTTATACACAAGTATATTAATTGTGCTATATATGTGCAAATACAAACACAACCAACTAGGTCAAACAATACACAATTTGCAAGATATTTTTCTAGGTATATTTAGGACATTAATTATAATATGCTGAGTTTAACCAACTCCCCAAAAGTCAGAATTTCACATATAAAAATGGTGCATATAACTTCCGATGAGCTCAATATAAAACACACAATCATTTTCCATTAATATTTCAACATTATTAGTGCTAAACTATTTATCTAACATATGTCCATTGTTTTTAATGTCTTATTAATACCTTCCTTGTCACATCCTCTCCAATCAGGCCACCCATATTTATTTATGCAAACCATCTAACAGACTTATTTATTCTAGCCTTAGTTATGTTAGGTTTAGTAAAGTCAGTATTTTATATGATAATTTTAAGAAAATTTGCTATATCTTATAAAAAATGCATCCTATCAAAACCTAAATTCATCTAAATCTATCAAAAAAATATACTTATATTTCACAAATTTACCTAAATTTAACCTAGCAAAAGCTAAACTAACTAAATATGAGCATCCCATATCCTCACATACAAGCCTATGTCACCTCTGTCCATACATTACATGTGTTGGCCATATAACTCGAACCCCAAATAGGAAAATTTACACTATTTCATAAACATGCTAGTTCATGACCCCTAAGATATTATATATATCTATATATGTCCTTCCCTACACGACCTCATCTAACCTGACCTAGCATATCCAAACCTAGATTTAGTTCAAGTTGGTAAAATTTAAGCTATGCCACCTAAATTCAATCTAATTTAAGGCAATTTCCACCAAATATACCCCAATGTTGTGTATCACAACACTGCCAAAGCCCATTGTTACCCACATTTTCTCCTATTCCATCCTACCCTACGCAACCTTACCTAATCTATCCTAGCATATCCAAACCTAGATTTGGTTAAAGTCGGCGAAATTTAAGCTATCCCACATAAATTCGACCTTATTTAAGACAATTCCCACCAAATATCCCCAAATGTTGTGCACTGCCAAAACCCATTTTTACCTACATTTTCTCCTATTCCATCCTACCCTATGCAACCTTACCTAACCTATCCTAGCATATCCAAACCTAGATTTGGTTAAAGTCGGCGAAATTTAAGCTATCCCACATAAATTCGACCTAATTTAAGGCAATTCCCACCAAATATCCCCAAATGTTGTGCACTGCCAAAGCCCATTTTTACCTACATTTTCTCCTATTCCATCCTCCCCTAAGCAACCTTACCTAACCTATCCTAGCATATCCAAACCTAGATTTGGTTAAAGTCGGCGAAATATAAGTTATCCCATATAAATTTGACCTAATTTAAGACAATTTCCACCAAATATACCCAAAAATGTTTTGGAACATAGCACGGCCAAAGCTCATTTTAGCTGAGTTTTCACCTATTCCAACCTGCCCTAGACAACCCTACCCAGCCTCTCCTGGCATATCCAAAGTCAGATTTGATTATAGTTGGCAAAATTTAAGCCTTTCCAACCTAAATTTACCTAATTTAAGTCAATTTCCACCGAATATACCCAAATGTTTTGTATCTTAGCATGGCCAAAGTTCATTTTAGCTGAGTTTTCGCCTATTCCAACCTGCCCTAGACAACCCTACCCGGCCTCTCCTGCCATATTCAAAATCAGATTTGATTATAGTTGGGAAAATTTATGCCTTTCCCACCTAAATTTTACCTAATTTATGCCAATTTCCACCGAATATACCCAAATGTTTTGTATCTTAGCATGGCCAAAGTTCATTTCACCCAAGCTTTTTCACCTATTCCATCTTACCTTACACAGCCTTACCTAACCTGACCTAGCATATCCCAAGCTAAATTTGATTAGAGTTCGTGAAATTTATGCTTACTCACCTAAATTCAACCTAATTTAAGACAATTTCTACCCAATATACCCAAAATGTTTTGTTACATAGCTCAGCCAAAGACCATATTAGCCAAGTTTTCACATATTCCAACCTACCCTACATAGCCTTACCTATCTCTGACCTAGCAGATTTGATTAAAGTTGGGGAAATTTAAGCTATCGCCACCAAATTGTAGACAATTTCCACCAAATATGCCTAAATGTTGTGTATCATAGCACAGCCAAAACCCATTTTATCCACATTTTCACCCATTCCATCTAAACCTGGACCTAACCTCTGATACGACATATACTCAGAGAAGTGATGATTTTTGGATATGAACCTAAATGCCCATGCCTAACCTGCAAGAGTCTTGGAGCTTTGTTGAATATTTTATCTATTTTTCGTTGAAACTGAAGTTTTGGATATGAACCTATCTGCACTGTGCCTAACCTGCTAGGTTCTTTGTTGAACATTGTAACAATATTCATAGAAAACTGATGTTTTGGATATGGACCTAACAGCCCCTCTCTTTTAAAACTTGGAATTGTGTTCAATATTGTAGATATATTGTTGGGTATGTGTTTTGTTTTTACACATCAACCCAACCGTCCTGGACCTAACCTCCCTTCATCTAACTTCAAATTTATCATAAATATGAAAGGACATGTTGTTTGTGCATCAACCCAACCGTCCTTGACCAAACCTCCATTTATCAAACTTCAAATTTATCATAAATATGGGAGGACCGTGATATTTATGCATCAACCTAACCTCCCTGGACCTAACCTCTGATACACGAATCTTGGTTCAATATTGCATCATACTCGTAGCATATTTTTTTTTCACATAATTCAACCATCCTCAACCTAACCTCTATTACCTGGGGGGAGGGAAGTTAATGGAAAATATGATAATAATGGGAATTTTCTCTACATCAGTTCAACTTAACCATCCTTAACCTAACCTTAGTTAGAAAGGGATATAACTCACCAAAACTATTTAATTACCATTTACCCAATTTTCCTTATATTAACCTATAACTAGAGGGTTTAGACCCCCCTTTACCTCGAAATTATACTATATATATTTAAGGTAGGAATATATTTTCACATATAAACCTAACATTCCCTAATTTTACCCTGTACTATAATTTCGAGGTAAAGGGGGGTCTAAACCCTCTAGTTATAGGTTAATATAAGGAAAATTGGGTAAATGGTAATTAAATAGTTTTGGTGAGTTATATCCCTTTCTAACTAAGGTTAGGTTAAGGATGGTTAAGTTGAACTGATGTAGAGAAAATTCCCATTATTATCATATTTTCCATTAACCTTAAAATTTCGAAATTTTCACAAGAGGTAAGCACTGAATCATGGAAACATTATATTATAATTACTATTACCAGTTTCTACAAGACTCCTCTCAAACAACGTATTTTTAAACATGTTTAGGTATACACAGCAATGTGCTGCTTCCCTATTCTGTATAAAGGACCACACAGTGTAGATCCAAAACCAGCTACAAGCTCATCCAACATCCTCACCTCACAGGATGGCCAGTCATACATGGAATTAGGAGAGAACAAAATACTTAATGCTGATTTATTGGCCTCCACTGGCAAAAGTCTGGGTGCAGCACAAGAATATCTTCCAATATTCCTGAGTGTATGTGTATAATTCTCAAAGAATTACTCATTATTGCTATCTAAGATAATCAGACGAGCCAAAACTAAATACTACGAAGATAAATTTACCCAAATAAAGAGCAACATTAAACAAACTTGGAGCACAATTTCACAAATATTGGGATCAAAGAAGTCTTTAAATAACAAACCAACACTCCTGTCCAATAACGATGGTCAGCTTTCAGCCTCTGATTCTGCTATGGAGTTCAATAGGTTCTTCTCTTCCATTGGGTCATCCCTTGCAAATGATATTCCATCTTCCAGTACTGACATTAAGGACTATCTTACAGGTAATTATCCACAGTCTCTGTACCTAAAGCCTATTAATTCCACTGACGTCAATGAGATAATCCTTTCCCTTAAAACCAAGTCTAGTGCCCTTGAGGAGATACCAACTTTAATTTACAAAAAAGCCTCCAGATCTTTAGCCCCTGCTATTGCTTTGCTCTTCAACAAGTCACTTGAACTCCAAACCTTTCCAGTAATTCTAAAAAAAAGCGAGAGTAACGCCTGTCCACAAATGTGGTGATCTCACAGATGTTAACAACTACAGACCTATATCAATCCTACCAAACTTGTCAAACATTTTTGAAAAACTAATCTATAAGCAGCTTTACTCATATCTAGCCAAACACAATATACTTAGCCCTTGCCAATATGGCTTCAGACCCAAAAAAAGCACTAACGATGCACTTATTAGTATGCTTAACTCGATTCATACAGCTCTTGATAAAAATGAGTTCCCTGTTGGGTTATTTGTGGACCTGCGTAAAGCTTTTGACACTGTCAACCACCAAAACCTTCTTCTTAAATTACATCATTATGGAGTCAGAGGACACTCCCTGCAATTCCTCAAATCCTACCTTACTGACAGGCTCCAGTATGTTTCTGTGAATAATACAATTTCTCCCACCCTACCCATCAACATTGGTGTTCCTCAGGGCAGCATACTTGGCCCTCTCCTCTTTCTCAACTACATTAATGACCTTCCAAATGCCTCCCAACACCTCAAACCAATTCTATTTGCTGACGACACAACCTTCATTTACTCCAGTCCTGACCCTCTTGCTCTAAATGCCACAGTAAATACTGAGCTAAATAAAGTCCATCTTTGGCTAACTGCCAACAAACTCACCCTTAACATTGACAAAACTTTCTATATTCTGTTTGGCAATAAATCCTCTAATCAAATAAATCTCAAAATAAACAATACCCAAATTTGTAACAAATTAGATGGCAAATTCCTTGGCATTCTCATTGACCACAAGCTGAATTTCCAGGGACACATTCTAAATATATCAAAAAAAGTTTCAAAAACTGTGGGCATTCTTTCTAAGATCAGATATTATGTACCACGCCCTGCCCTGGTGACTCTATTACTCCCTTATCTATCCATATCTCAACTATGGTATTTGTGCGTGGGGCTCTACTATCCAAAATCACTTACGTCCTCTAATTACTCAACACAAAGCTGCTATTAGGACAATATCCAACTCTGGCCCCAGACATCACTCGGTACCCCTACTCAAATCTCTGAATATGTTAGACATTAAGTCATTGCACATTCTCTCATGTGTATTATACTTATATAAATTGTGTATTATACATATATAAAACGCTAAACAGTAATGCCAATCCTGACCTCAAAAGCTTCATAGAAGGTTGTAACTGAACCCATGAGCACTACACCAGAAATAAATACAGTTTTGATATTCCTAGAGTACGACTTAATCAAACTAGAAATGCTCTACAAATCAAGGGGCCCAGAATGTGGAATGACCTTCCCAACTATGTTAAAGACTGTACCTCTCTCAACTAGTTTAAGATAAAAACGAAGCTATACCTAATAAATTCCCTAGTAACCTACCTTACCCTTCTATTGTCAACCAATGTCTGTTTTTCTTTAAAGAGCGCTGTTTGTCGACATAATTGTATTTGTGCTGCTTTTTCAGCTATGTTTTCATTTCTTGTTTTCATTCCACTCTTTATGCTCAATTAGTATTAAGCTTGTCATTTAAGTTTTTCATGCCCGAAACGCTTTGCGTAATAGTGGCTTTAGGCATTGTATGTACTAGCTCTACCTATAAGTCAACCAATCTTTGTACAAATTTCTTGTATGTATGTACCTTACCTAAATAAACATTTATTTATTTATTTAAGTAATTACAGAGCTCAAAATACCTCATACCATATAGTATGAAGTCACTGATAACAGGGCAATCACAGATATAGTGTTGGAGAGTATGTTCTCTCAAGTAGGACTGAAAACAGATGTTATTTTCCACCAAGAGGGTTATAAACCCATGGAACCGCCTACCCGCTGAAGCCGTAAATGCCAAATTCCAGCTAAAAAATATCATTAAGACAATTGGCGGGCTCTTTAACAAGCCGCCGGCTTTCTGTCCTCTTCGAGGCCACTAGATAGTTAGTGGCCCTTGGGTAAATTCAGTAAATATATACAATAATTGTCAGTGCATCTTCCGAGCAACAAGGACAGCTACACAGTATCTCTTAGAATTACGTAGGTAAACAACAAATGTAACATATTTGTTTACTACAATGTCGGTGCTGGCTGTAAAAGTTGAAAAAAACATTGTTTTACTTCGAAATATACTAATTTCATAAGAAAATTCGACGTAAATAGGAGGCAGTAGAGCTCCGATAAGCCAGCTTAAATCTTCAATATGAAGAATGTTGCTGCTCTCTGATTGGCCAAACGAAACACAGTAGTGACCTCTATCGGCACGCAGGTGAACCAACAAATTTCTTCCTAAGTGGACGTTATTGAATTGCACCTAAGCATCTTCTTAGGGCACACTTAGGAACCTTCGTAGCAAACCCACTTACAAAGAAATACACAGAGCTTCCTGAATCTAGGTCCTGGTGTAGTGGCGTGGTGTAGTAGCCTGGTGTAGTAGCGTGCTGTAGTAGCCTGATGTTATGACATGGTAGTAGCATGGTGTACTAGCCTTTTGTAGTGGCGTAGTGTGGTGTAGTGACACGGTGTAGTAGCGTGTTGTAGTAGTCTGGTGTAGCAGACTGGTGTAGTAGCGTGGTTTACTAGCTTGGTGTAGTAGTGAGGTGTATGTGAGAGTTTTTAACTTGTGAGTTGGAATAAAATGAAATTGGTATAAGGAATTTAGCTCGGAAAATTTCTAAGAATTTTCTCTATTCTTTAACCTTTATTCCTGTCGTGATATTCAATTAGGTCGCCTGAGGAAGGACTTGCTTAGCTAACACACCAGTGTAGTAAGCAGCTCGTTCCTCACTTTGGGACCATGTATGAACAATTGACTAGGCGCGAGCAAACGCCGAGACCCCAATGAAAAATTGAAATCCCCTCCACTTGGGCCGACGACCTTCGCCATTCGCCGAAGCGAATCTAACGAGTAGGTCCTGGGCTCTCACAACAATAATTTATTGTTGTGTGGTGCCGTATATTTGGTCCAAAACTCAGAATCAGTCTCAATTTTATTAGTCGAGTGTGAAGAACACTTGCATAACAATAATAATGTGTGGGGGTGTAACGAAAAGACAGTGTTAACCATAACAACTTAGTTTATTCAATAAAGTACTAACTACTACAACAAAACAAAAAGAAATATCAATGACGTTACTCGAAATCCTTCCTGTGACACTATCAATGACAGCTAGACACCAGCCCCTCGGACTGCATAATGAACTAACTCGAACATAAGCGTGACCACAGAGGAATCAACAAGAACTAACAGATCTATAATCGCAATTACAACAAACGACACAGTAGGTTCTGAAACACGTCTCCAGTAACCTAACTGTTCTACGCCTCAGTGCAGTCTACACCTGCAATGGCGGTTGCAATGCAATCAAATCAGTAGTCTTTCAATGACAACAATAACTAATGGGTTCACTAGCAACTCCATCAACCCTTTCTCAAATTAATCCTTACGTTAACACTCCGTCCCACAGACGATCAACAATCAATAACAATTAATTTACGTTAATAACAAAATAACATTTACGTTAAATTAATAACTCTTACAACTGTCACTAGTAACGCGGAAATTAGACAACACTCTACCCGTCGAGTATTCAGTGAGAAAATCCCATTAATCCCTGTCCTACCAGACAACTGATTAATCTTTTTACTAGTTACGTTAATTTACGTTAATCGGTTACTAATCACTCAGCGATGGTAAACTCTGATTTACAATGTCCAAAGTGCTAAGAGAACGGTAATCACTCGTGATTACCTTTAGAGTAATTAATTACTATCCTCAAGATCAATAATTAAACAATTAAAATACGCAACCTTTCACACTGGCTCAGCAATTTACATTAAGGTATGAATTCCGTCTAAGCCTTCCATACTCAGACCAATTCAGGTGGCTAATAACAGTAATTAGCCCCACGTTTACGTTATCCTAAAATGACGTTACTCCTCCCACGAGTGAATCAAGTGCCGGTACTTCCGGGCAGATAAATAACGACATTACGTTAATGGAACAATGGAGCCTTTGTGTGAGTCGATCAAACAAGGATCGAGGTTAATTACTTTGACTTCCTGAAACACGTCAATTACCCGGCCCACTGACCGTTAATTACGACAGACAATACTCTAATTCTTATCCGGCTGATGGCTAGGCTCCTCGAGACTACCGTAGCTGCTTGCAGGAAAGTAAATTAACCCAAACGTATTCTACGTTACTCAAATTGTCAAAGAACAAATTCTCTTAAAGCAATTGGCGTTCCCTTGGTTACGTTATATTAATTTCCTCGCAATCACCTCACTGAATACTGGACTTCGATGTCCTACCAGATAACCAGGAGAATATATGTGTACCCAAGTACTCGTCTACAGCCGAGTTCACCCATGACAATGACAAATCACACTAACAAATCACAGTGATTTACGTTACAATCCGGTTGCAATGACAATACTGCAGAATTTAGTAAAATAACATACAGGACATTAACTCTCTAGAACACTGCCCAACAATGACTTTACTGAACTGCAATCACATACGGTGATGAGCAACACTAGCAACAATCACCATCAAATAACAACCCCTCTGCAATAACACACACGGCAAGTACTCTAATTTCCAAGTATTAGAATACTGCACACACTTACTTACTTATTGTTGCAAATGACCCCTAGAACATAGGTCAATATATTGCAATCACCACACAGTAAATAACACAATAACACTGGGCACCGTGACACTACTATTATATATATATATATATATATATATATATATATATATATATATATATATATATATATATATATATATATATATATATATATATATATATATATATATATATATATATATATATATATATAATAACTGCTGACACATGTAGCCTACAGCTATCAAACGTTATTGGGAACACTAAGGAGATCTCGCACTCCTTAAATCACATGGGTGAGTGATTTATCGATCACGCATGTCGATAAACACTCTCGAGAGTTACGTTACTCGACAGAGCGATGGCGGTCTCTCCAGACAGCCTCGTCACTCACCAAATTCTACCAAAATTACGTTAATACTGCAACCACAATACATATAAATATAAATCACACTTGTCATGGCCCCTGGGAACAATACAAGAAATTAAGACCACACTGTGGTACACTCCACAATAATCATTGCCAGGAATCACTGACGTTACACACATACCTGAGCGCTCAGTATTGGAATTCCACACCTGCAAGACTACACATGGAAATGATATCACTCCGTCCCATGGACGATCAAAAATGATTTAATTACCACAATGGAATAATATAATTATTACATGGACATCCTCACAGTCCTTGGCTAATCTATGTATACTCTGTTCCCGTGTGTGCCCACACACACACACACACACACTGTACATCTGTGTACACAAGACGTAAGTCCCTCTGGACTGACAAGATGACAATAAAGGGTGATTATCTCCTCGTCCACACTTCACTTCACCTCACAGGTGCTGCGTGACAATGTGACGGAACACTTGACCACGAATTCAAGCTTTTAGAGACTAACTGATCACCAGAAATACACACATAGGTACTTACTCATTCATACTGCCGGCTTACACACCATTCCCATACATCAAGCACCCCGCTACGGGTGGCTGGATCGCTCACGGCAGTGGTAGGTGGCGTAGGCGGCTGTAGTACCTCACGTGGTATTTTACGTACAATTGGCGCACACTCAAACCCCTCCCACTCACAACACGGCTCGGTTCGCACCCTCGACCCACCGGTGAAGTGAAGCGTTCGTACCCAGGTGACGCGCACAACGACAGCGTCTTACACAAACATGGGAAATCTGCCTTAAACACAGACACGAATTTCCCCGTTCCCAGCGACTGCTACAGAGCACTAGCAAGTCTAATCATCACTGGTATGGGATCTACGAGTCTGTTACTGCTCGTATGCACATTACCCCATGATCCCAGACAACAAGATCTTCTCTACCCACTCACTGTTCACAATGTCTTTTCCCCCCTTCGAGCGACGACTTCGGCCGGATTCTGTGACGACCCAGTCGTAGATGAAGCAGTTGAGTAGTCAAGCCACCACGACGCCCTATAGTCAATTTGGCCGAATTGAGTACAGGAAGCGTCTTGACAGAGTGGCAGCTATGTTCAGAATGACGCTTACACCGACGATTCCCGCGTCCTTCTCGAAATAACCAATGAAAGGAAGGCATTCAGCGGCCTACCCCTCTCAACCAATCAGCGACGGTGTAGCAAGGCCCCTAGGGCAGTTCCAAGATGGCCGACCAACATGACGGCTCAAGATGTTTACTAAGATGGCGGCTGTTTCAATGACGACGACTGAAGTGGCCAGCACGGGAGCCCCACAGTTCACCCACGCCTGCGGCCTAGCTGTTCCCGTGCAAACTCGAGTCTCGCTTCAAGCCATGCAATGAGATGATGATATCGGCTCTAACACTGTCCACAGACGTGCTACCCCGGCCAGGGTAACATTTCTGGACTGCTAATGACTGGGGCTCTCACATGAGCCCAAACACTAGAAGTTTCGGTTGCTGGTTACCAAACTTAAGTCCGCCCACTTAACAAGTGGACTTAACAAGTGTACTGGCTCCCACAGCAATAAGAGCACTATTGTAAGTGAGCTGGTGAACCATCCCCTCACAGTGTAGTAGTGTGGTTAAGTAGCATAGTGTAGTGGCATGGTGTAGTAGCGTGGTGTAGTAGCGTGGTTTAGTAGCCTCGTGTAGTTGCCTGGTGTTGTGGCATGATGTATCAACCTGCTGTAGTAGCCTGGAGCAGTAACGTAGTATCACGGTGTGCTAGTCTGGTGTAGTAGCGTGGTGTAGTAGCCTGGTGTAGTGACATGGTGTAGTAGCGTGGTGTAGTAGCCTGGTGTAGTGACATGGTGTAATAGCGTGGTGTAGTAGCCTGGTGTAGTGACATGGTGTAGTAGCGTGGTGTTGCAGCCTGGTGTAGAGGCTCTGTCTAGTAGCCTGATGTAGTAGCATGGTGTAGTAGCCTGATGTAGTAGCCTGGTGTAGTGTCGTGGTGTAGTAGCCTGACATAGTAGCATGGTGTATTTGCCTGATGTAGTAGCGTGGTGTAGTAGCCCGGTGTAGAGGCATGGTGTAGTAGCGTACTTTATTAGCGTGGTGTAGAAGCCTGGTGAAGTAGCATAGTGTACTAGCCTGGTGTAGTGGTGTGGTTTAGTAGCGTGGTGCAGCATCCTGCTGTAGTAGCTGTCATGTTCACAGAAAATGGTACCATCCGTTTTCTATGTGCGGCGGCTGAGACGCCAGGAGGAGGTAAACAGAGAGCGTACAGGACGCCCGCCAAGCTTGGTAGCTACTAGTCATGTAATCATATTAAGTATGAAAGTCAGTAACCAAGTCATGACTTTACATCAACCCTACAACCAAGACTTCCTCAGTAACACACAAACACCACATTGGCGACGAGGATGAACTGTGAACGCAGGTATTTGTTCAGTTTCAAACACAAGGGAGAAGCATGCTGCCTGGAGGAGGAAGAGAAGCTGTGAGCGCCATACCCGATGCTGTATGCTAACCGATGCTGTGTGCTAACCAATGCTGTGTGCTAAACGATGCTGTGTGCTAACCAATGCTGTGTGCTACCCAAGCTGTGTGCTACCCAAGCTGTGCTGAAGAAACTGTACTGAGGAATCTGCCGACGTTGTGTACGAAACGACGCTTTGATGTGTACAAAACCTGATGTTTTGGTTACGAAACGACGCTTCGTGCTACAAAATTCATCACGCTGTACCGACTGCTGTACCAACTGCTGCACCAACTGCTGTACCAACTGCTGTACCAACTGCTGTACCAACTGCTGCTGTACCAACTGCTGTGCCAACTGCTGTGCTGCTGCTGTGAGTAGGAACAACACATGTACACAAGGGCTAGGTAAGAAGTCAGTTGCTGCTATATTGTGCACTGTTGTGAACTTTTGCATTAAAATGCTTGTGTGCTTTGCAAAATTAAAGTAATTACAGTGAATTCTTGACTAACATATACAGTGCAGTAAGTGTTTAATATTCTGAGGAACATTTAAGTGATAAGTTACATTTATTCAGTAAAAATGGCAAATATACCTCAGTTTCCTGCATTTGATCCTGACTGTGACCAGACAAACCTGTCACAGAGGTGGGTCAAATGGCTTAAAAAGTTTGAAAATTTGTTGATAGTTTCTGACATCAAAAGTGCTGAAAGAAAGCGTGCCTTTCTACTTCATTATGCAGGTGATAGAGTTTGTGACATCTTTGACACACTGAAAGACACTGGTGGTGCCAAAGATTATGACACTGCCAAAGCCAAACTAACAGAGCATTTCAAACCAAGGCAAAATACTGCAATGGAAATTATGCATTTCAGGAGAGCAAAACAACTCTCTAATGAAACTGTGGATCAATACCACACACGTCTGCAGGGTTTAGCAGCCCATTGTGAGTTTGCTGATGTTGACAAAGAAATCAAACAGCAAATAATTGAAACATGCACATCTACACGTCTCCGTCGAAGAGCTCTAGAACTTGTTGATGATGAAAGTTCTCTTACCAAGATACTGGATATGGCTCGTCGAATGGAAGATGCTGCACGTGATGCTCGTGTCATGGAGTGCAGTGCCAATAACGGTTCTGCCACTGTTACTAACAGTGATGAGGTATGTAAGGTTCAGGGAGGACATCGTAATCAAAGAAGATATCATGGCAAACCTAACAGTAAATTTAGCCGAGAACCACGTCACAACTGGGGTCAAGGAACAAGGCTCAAGCAGTCACAACGACCCACATCAGAGGGTGTCAACAATAAATGTTACAATTGTGGAGGAGACTACCCACACCAAGATAATGTTTGTCCTGCTCAAGGTAAGAAGTGCTATGAGTGTGGAAAACTAGGTCATTTTGGTGCTATGTGTCGTTCTGCACTAAAGAAACCACAGTCAATGAATAAAAGCACTGTACGAGGATCAGGTCATAGGGGTCGAGGTGGTAAACACAATATTGCACCTCAAATCAAGAATGTTAACAATGTACAAGACAACATTTCATTACAACCAGTCTCAGGTGACAGTGAATGTGATTATACTTATGGAGTACAAGCAATCACAGAATGGAATGATCTTCCAAACAACCCAGAGACATGTGTATACACTGCTGGTATTTGTCTCAAGGTTCTCATTGACACTGGATCAAACATTGACACCATTGCTGAGTGCCACTATGAAAAATTTAGAAAACAGTTCCCAAAGCTAGAAAAATACAATGGTAAAGCCACTGCCTATGCTTCGAAGTTAGCCTTGCCAGTGATTGGAACTTTAACTGCAGAGATTAAGTCAAAGAATGCAATGCTCATTACTACATTCCATGTTGTTAGGAATGCAAAGGAGTCTTTACTCAGTTACAAGACTTCAACCAAATTGGGGCTACTTCAGCTTTCTAATGCTGTAGCAGTGGAATCTGCAAACAATGTTGATGGTATTGTTGCTGAATTCTCTGATCGATTTAAATCCATAGGTTGTTATACTGATAGCAAAGTACATCTGCATATCAACCCAGATGTAATTCCAGTTGCCCAACCACATCGCCGACAACCATTCCATACTCGCAAGAAAGTCGATGCCGAACTGGATAGGCTGATAGAACTAGATATCATTGAACCAGTAACAGGCCCAACACCATGGGTAAGCCCAATTGTCACTCCACCAAAGCCGAAGAATCCAGATGAGATACGCATTTGTGTGGACATGCGTGTTCCCAACAAGGCAATAATGCGTGAACGCCATCCTACACCGACTGTAGATGATATGATCTACCGCTTGAATGGTGCAACTGTATTCAGCAAGTTAGATTTAAACAAGGGCTATCATCAGCTTGAACTTGATGATGAGAGTCGCTTCATCACAACGTTTACGACACATCGAGGTCTGTATAGGTACAAGCGCCTGAGTTTTGGTATTAACAGTGCTGCCGAGGTATTCCAGCACACCATCAGCCAGGTATTGCAAGATATACCTAATGCTGACAACATGTCTGATGACATCATTGTTTATGGCCGTACCCAAGCTGAACACGACAAAGCTCTTCGTGCAACATTGCAACGCTTACGAGAAAAGAATCTGACGTTAAGCCGAGCAAAGTGTGAGTTCAATCAACATAAAATTGAATTCTTTGGACACGTACTTAGTGACAAAGGTCTGTCTCCAGATCCTAAGAAAGTTGCAGATATCAAAAATGCTGCACCTCCTTCAACGTCCACTGAAGTACATAGTTTTCTGGGAATGGCAAACTACTGTTCTCGCTTCATTCCAGATTTTGCTACCATTACAAAGCCTCTACGTGAGCTCCTGAAGAAAAATGCATCATGGTACTGGAGCGATATCGAGCAAAATGCATTTGATGCTGTGAAAGATGCACTAGTAGAGAATGCGACTGCTGCATACTTTGATCCATCAATGGACACTGAGTTAACGGTGGATGCTAGTCCTGTTGGTTTAGGTGCTGTTTTAGCCCAACACAAACCTGGTCAACCAGATTCCAGAGTAGTAATTGCCTACGCCAGCCGTTCTCTCACAGATGTTGAGCAACGATACAGTCAGACAGAGAAGGAAGCTCTTGCTCTTGTATGGGGCTGTGAACACTTCAATGTGTATCTGCTTGGTGCGCCCTTCACCACGATAGTCACTGACCACAAACCGTTGGAGACCATCTTCAATAATCCAAAGTCCAAACCACCAGCTCGCATTGAGAGATGGGCTCTTCGTCTGCAACCATACAACTTTACGGTGAAATACAAGCCGGGTGCAGGCAATCCCGCTGATTACATCAGTCGACATCCTGCAAACAGTTTCACCATCACCAAGCATCAGCAAGTTGCCGAGGAATATGTACACTCTGTAACCTGTGATGCAGTCCCTAAGGCTCTTACTCTTGATGAAATCCGTACTGCAACCCTAGAGGACCCAACTCTGCAAGCAACAGTGGATGCATTGACTAAGAAAAAGTTTCCACGCATCCCACCCTCAGGAGTTGACCAAGATGCATTCAAAGCACTTGAACGCATCCAGACAGAATTAAGTGTTACGCAACAACGCGACACTGTGCTGCGAGGTACTCGTATCGTGATTCCAGCTGTTCTCCAGCAACGTGCTCTGAAGCTTGCACATCAAGGACACCAAGGTCTTGTTAGGACGAAACAGCTGCTACGAGAAAAGGTGTGGTTTCCTGGCATTGATCGTCAAGCAAAGGATATGCATGATGCCTGTGTCCCTTGCCAAGCTGCAGTGGATACTTCAAGACCAACACCTCTACAACCTTCACCAGTACCTGCTGCACCATGGACGGAAGTATCGATGGACTTCTGCGGACCGCTACCAACTGGAGAGTACTTGATGGTAGTCATTGATGATCACTCACGTTATCCAGAAGTAGAAATCATCAATTCCACATCTGCAAAGGCCGTCATCCCGAAACTTGACAAGATCTTTTCAAACTTTGGCATTCCTGAAGTTGTCAAGACAGACAATGGACCGCCATTCAATGGACAAGACTTTGTCAACTTTGCTGAGCATATTGGATTCAAACACCACCGTGTGATGCCACTACATCCTCAAGCAAAGGGAGAAGTTGAGAGATTCATGCAACCTCTCATGAAAGCGGTACGCTGTGCTCATGCCGAAGGACGATCCTGGAAACAAGCTATGTATGCTTTTCTCAGGAACTACCGTGCAACACCGCATGGAACACTGGGCAAGTCACCTGGTGAACTTTTATTTGGACGTCCTATGAGAATCGCACTACCCGTCATGCCAGCCGAGGTAACGGATAAACGTCTCGCTCAGAAGGATGCACTAGCCAAGGGCAAAATGAAAATTGGTCATGATCAACGTGCAAAGGAACAGTTCATAAAGGTTGGAGATACTGTTCTCGTTAAAAAGAAAAAAGAGGGAAAGTTAGATATGCCGTATGATACAAAACCATATAAAGTGATTAGTGTAAAAGGAACTATGGTAACAGCTAGTAATAGAGATCATAGTATAACACGTAATATGGCTTATTTCAAAGTGATTCCAACTAGTGTAGAAAATGATGAAGTGCAAAGTCGTGCAAAAGAAAAAGAAAAAAAATAGTTATAACCCGACAAACAATTCATCAAGGGATGTTATTGCATTTAAGGACTCTCGTCCTAAACGTCATGTTAAACGCCCTACACGATTTGATGATTAATTGTGTTCCTATGTAATGAAAAGTATTTACTTATTGTGCTAAACTAAATTTAATATTGTTTGAATAATGCAGATATCTCATTCAATATTTTGTAACTTTGTAGTACAGTTTCTTTCATGTTTGTTTAACATTGCATATGTATTTTTAACATTGAAATCCTTTGTGGAAAAGATTAAGTTGTTTAAATTCTTTGTGTGCTTGATTAATGTTAAATGTATGC
The DNA here is from genome assembly GCF_040958095.1 of Procambarus clarkii. Taxonomy (NCBI): domain Eukaryota; kingdom Metazoa; phylum Arthropoda; class Malacostraca; order Decapoda; family Cambaridae; genus Procambarus; species Procambarus clarkii. The sequence goes on from NW_027189130.1 coordinate 3,535,719, forward strand.
AGTATCTCTTGATATGGTAATAACTTACTTTGTGTCAATAACTTTGCTTTGTGCTACAAGCATGGTAGACATCCTGTATTCATTCTTTTTAAAGAATAGGAGGGATGTCATGTTCACAGAAAATGGTACCATCCGTTTTCTATGTGCGGCGGCTGAGACGCCAGGAGGAGGTAAACAGAGAGCGTACAGGACGCCCGCCAAGCTTGGTAGCTACTAGTCATGTAATCATATTAAGTATGAAAGTCAGTAACCAAGTCATGACTTTACATCAACCCTACAACCAAGACTTCCTCAGTAACACACAAACACCACAGTAGCCTGGTGTAGTGGCGAGGTGTAGTAGGTTGTGTAGTACCCTGGTGTAGTGACATGGTGAAGTAACCTGTTGTAGTAGGTGGTGTAGTAACCTGGAGTAGTAGCCTGGTGTAGTTGTGTGGTGAAGTAGCATGGTGTAGTAGCTTGTTGTAGAAGCCTGGTGTAGTAGCGTGGTGTAGTTGCCTGGTTCTATGACATGGTGTAGTAGCATGGTGTAGCAGCCTGGTGTAGTGGTGTGGTGTACTATCCTGGTGTAGTGACGTGGTGTAGTAGCGTGGTGTAGTGACACGGTGTAGTAGCGTGGCGTAGTAGTCTGCAGTAGTGGTGTGGTGTAGCAGCCTGGTGTAGTATCGTGGTGTACTTGCATGGTGTAGTAGTGAGGTGTAGTAGTGTGGTGTAGTGGAATGGTGTAGTAGCGTGGTGTAATAGCGTAGTTTAGGAGCCTGGTGTAGTAGCCTGGTGTTGTGGCATGATGTAGAAGCCTGCTGTAGTAGCCTGTAGCAGTAACGTAGTATCACGGTGTATTAGTCTGGTGTAGTACCGTGGTGTAGTAGCCTGGTGTAGTGCCATGGTATAGTAGCGTTGTGTAGTAGCTTGGTGTAGTGGCGTGGTGTAGTAGTCTGGTGAAGTGATATGGTGTAGTAGCCTGGTGTAGTGGTGTGGTGTAGTAGGTGGTGTAGTAGTCTGGTGTAGCAGACTTGTGTGATGATCTGGTGTAGTAGCGTGGAGTAGTAGCATGGTGTAGTAGCCTGGTTTAGTAGCCTGGTGTAATTGCATGGTGAAGTAGCGTGGTGTAGTTGCCTTTTGTTGAAGCCTGGTGTAGTGGCGTGGTGTAGTAGCCTGGTGTAGTAGCGTGCTGTAGTAGCCTGATGTTATGACATGGTGTAGTAGCATGGTGTAGCAGCCTGGTGTAGTGGTGTGGTGTAGTGACACGGTGTAGTAGCGTGTTTTAGTAGTCTGGTGAAGTAGTGTGGTGTAGCAGCCTGGTGTAGTAGCGTGGTATACTAGCTTGGTGTAGTAGTGAGGTGTAGTAGTGTGGTGTAGTAGCATGGTGTAGTGGCATGGTTTAGTAGCATGGTGCAGTAGCCTGGTGGTGTGGCATGATGTAGCAGCCTGCTGTAGTAGCCTGGAGCAATAACGTAGTATCACGGTGTACTAGTCTGGTGTTGTGGCGTGGTGTAGTAGCCTGGTGTAGTGACATGGTGTAGTAGCGTGGTGCAGTAGCCTGGTGTAGTGGCTCTGTCTAGTAGCCTGGTGTAGTAGCATGGTGTAGTAGCTTAGTGTAGTGGCGTGGTGAAGTAGCCTGGGGTAGTGGCATGGTGTAGTAGCCTGGTGTAGTGCCGTGGTGTGGTAGCCTGACATAATAGCGTGTTGTATTTGCCTGATGTAGTAGCGTGGTGTAGTAGCCTGGTGTAGAGGCGTGGTGTAGTAGCGTAGTATAGCAGCATTATGTAGTACCCTGGTGTAGTGGCGTGATATAGTAGCCTGGTGTAGAGGCACGGTGTAGTAGCATAGTGTAGCAGCATTATGTAGTACCCTGGTGTAGTAGCGTGGTGTACTAGCCTGGTGTAGTAGCGTGGTATACTAGCCTGTTGTAGTAGCGTGGTGTACTAGCCTGGTGTAGTAGCGTGGTGTTGTAGCGTGGTGTTGTAGCGTGGTGTGTTGCATTACCGAAGCTCACTCCTTGAAAGCCACTACTAACTTGGGGCCGGATACCAAAACATGAGTTCCACCAGCAAAGAACCCGGTTGCGACCCATTGTGGCCGTAACAAAGCCTCGTGTAGTCACGTGGTGTAGTAGGCTGATGTAGAAGCCTGGTGTAGTTTTGTAGTATCGTGGTGTAGTAGCTTTGTGTAGTGGTGTGTTGAAGTAGCCTGGTGTAGTAGCGTGATGTAGTAACATGGAGTAGTGGCATAGTGTAGTAGCATTATGTAGCAGCCTGCTGTAGTGGCGTGGTGTACTAGCATTGTGTAGTGGTGTAGTGTAGCAGCCTGGTGTAGTGGCGTGGTGTACTAGCATTGTGTAGTGGTGTAGTGTAGCAGGCTGGTGTAGTGGCGTGGTGTACTAGCTTTGTGTAGTGGTGTAGTGTAGCAGCCTGGTGTAGTAGCCTGGTGTAGTAGTGTGGTATACTAGCCTGGTGTAGTAGCGTGGTGTAGTATCTTGGTGTAGTAGTCTGTTGTATTGGTGTGGTGTAGAAGCGTGGTGTATAAGCCTGGTTTAGTTGTCTGGTGTAGTAGCCTGGTGTAGTTTCCTGGTGTAGTGGTATGGTGTACTAATCTGGTGTAGGTGCGTGGTGTAGTTGTATGGTGTAGTAGCCTGATGTAGTTCCCTGGTGTAGTGGCATAGTGTAGTAGCATGGTGTTGTAGCGTGTTGTTGAGGCATGATGTAGTAACCTGGTGTAGTAGGTGGTGTAGTAGCGTGGTGTAGTAGCCTGGTGTAGTGGCGTGGTGTAGTAGCCTGGTGTAGTAGCATGGTGTAGCATCCTGGTGTAGTAGCGTGGTGTAGCAGCCTGGTGTAGTGGCGATGCGTACTGGCCTGGTGTATTAGCGTGGTGTAGTGACATTATGTAGTAGCATGGTGTAGTAGCCTGGTGTAGTGGTGTGGTGTCCTAGCCTGGTGCAGTAGCGTGGTGTTGTAGCGTGGTGTAGTTGCATCATGTAGTAGCCTGGTATAGTGGCAATGTTTAGTAGCCATGTGTAGTAGTGTGGTGTAGTAGGCTGGTGTAGTGGCATAGTAGCGTGGTATACTAGCACAGTGTAGTGGCATGGTGTAGTAGCGTGGTGTAGTAGCATGGTGCAGTAGCGCGGTGTTGTAGTGCAGTGTAGTAGTATGGTTAAATAGCCTGGTGTAGTAGCCTAGTGTAGTAGCCTGGTGTAGTGGCGTGGTGTAATAGCCTGGTGTACTTACGTGGTGTAGTAGCCTGTTGTAGTAGTGTGGTGTAGTATCCTGGTATAGTGACATGGTGTATTAGTGTGGTGTAGCAGCCTGGTATAGTAGCGTGGTGTAGTGACATTGTGTAGAAGCCTGGTGTAGTGGCGTGGTTAGTAGCCTGGTGTATTGACATGGTGTAGTATCTTGGTGTAGTGGTGTGGTGTAGTAGTCTTGTGTAGTGACATAGTGAAGTACGTGGTGTAGTAGCCTGGTGCAGCAGCCTGTAATAGTGGCATTATGTAGTAGCCTGGTGTAGTGACATGGTGTAGCAGCATGGTGTAGTAGCGTGGTGTAGTGGCGTGGTGTAGTAGCGTGGTGTAGTAGCGTGGTGTAGTGGCATGGTCTAGTAGCCTGGTGTAGTAACCTAGTGTAGTAGCCTGGTGTAGTAACCTAGTGTAGTAGCCTGGTGTAGTTGGGTTGGTCAGTAGCCTGGTGTAGTAGCATGGTGTAGTATCCTGGTGTTGTGGCATGGTGTAAAAGTGTGGTGTAGCAGCCCGGTGTAGTGGTGTCGTGTAGTAGCGTGGTGAAGTGGTGTGGTGTAGCAGCCTGGTGTAGTAGCGTGTTGTACTAGCCTGATGTAGTAGCGTTGTGTAGTAGCCTGGTGTAGTAGTATGGTGTAGTGGCGTGCTGTTGTGGCATGGTGTAGTAGCCTGGTGTAGTAGCATGGTGTAGTGATGTTGTTTAGTAGCCTGGTGTAGTAGCTTGGTGTAGTAGCGTCGTGCAGTAACCTAGTGAAGTAGTGTTGTAGCGTGGTGTAGTGTCCTGGTGTAGTAGCGTCGGGTAGTAGCCTGGGGTACTTTTGTAGTATCGTGGAGTAGTAGCCTGGTGTAGTGGCATGGTGTACTAGCATGGTGAAACTGCGTGGTGTAGCATCCTGGTGTTGTGGCGTAGTGTAGTAGCTTTGTGTAGTTGTGTAGTGTAGCAGCCTGGTGTAGTAGCCTGGTGTAGTAGTGTGGTGTTGTAACGCAGTGTAGTAGTCTGTTGTAGTTGTGTGGTGTAGTAGCGTTGTGTAGTAGCCTGGTGTAGTGGCGTGGTGTAGTAGGTTTGTGTAGTGGTGTAGTGTAGCAGCCTGGTGTAGTAGCCTGGTGTAGTAGTGTGGTGTAGTAGCGTAGTGTAGTATTCTTTTGTAGTGGTGTGCTGTAGTAGCATGGTGTAGAAACCTTGTATAGTAGCCTTGTGTAGTAGCCTGGTGTAGTAGCCTGGTGTAGTTGCCTGGTGTAGTTGCGTGGTGTAGTTACATGGCATAGTAGCATGGTGTAGTAGCCTGGTGTAGAAGCCTAGTGTAGTGGCGTGGTGTAGTTACGTGGTGTAGTTGCTTGGTGTAGGAGGTGGTGTAGTAGTCTGGTGTGGTAGCCTGGTGTAGTGGTGTGGTGTAGTAGCGTGGTGTATTAGATGGTGTAGTAGTCTGGTGTAGTAGGTTGGTGCAGTGGCGTTGTGGAGTAGCCTGGTTTAGTAGGTGGTGTAGTAGCCTGGTGTAGTGGCGTGGTGTAGTTGCCTGGTGTATTAGATGGTGTAGTAGTCTGGTGTAGTGGCATGGTGTAGCAGTCTGCTGTAGTAGCCTGTTGCACTAGCGTAGCATTGGGGTGTACAAGTTTAGTGTAGTTGCGTGGTGTAGTCGCCTGGTGTAGTGACATGGTGTAGTTGCGTAGTGTAGTAGCCTGGTGTAGTGGCTTCGTCTTGTAGTCTGGTGTAGTAGCATGGTGTAGTAGCGTAGTGTAGTAGACTGGTATAGAAGCCTGGTGTATTGGTGTGGTGTAGTAGCGTGGTGTAGTAGCCGGGTGTAGTAGACTGGTGAAGTGCCCTGGTGTAGTAGCCTGACATAGTAGCGTGGTGTAGTAGCGTGGTGTATTTGCCTGATGTATAGTGTGGTGTAGTAGCCTGGTGTATTTGCCTGGTGTAGTAGGGTGGTGAAGCAGCGTGTTGTAGCAACCGGCTGTTTTTTTTTTATTCCAATACCACACACATGCACACACCCCAAGAAGCAGCCCGTGACATCTGACTAAATACCAGGTACCTATTTTCTGCTAGGTAACAGGGGCATTCAGGGTGAAAGAAATGTTGCCTATTTGTTTTTGACTGGTGCGGGAATCGAACCCGCGCCACAGAATTACGAATCCTGTGCGGTATCCACCAGGCTACCAGGCGCCTCATGGAATGGTGTACTAATGTGGTGTAGTAGCGTGGTGTAGTAGCCTGGTGTAGTGGCGTGGTGTAGTAGCCTGGTGTAGTTGAGTGGGGTAGTAGCCTTGTGTAGTGGTGTGGTGTAGTTGCATGGTGTAGTAGCCAGGTGTAGTAGTGTTGCATAGTGGCGTGGTGTAGTAGCTTGGTGTAGCAGCCTGGTGTAGTGGCGTTGTGAAGTGACATGGTGGAGTAGCGAGGTGTAGTAGACTGGAATAGTGGTGTCGTGTACCAGCCTTGTGTAGTAGCGTGGTGTAGGAGCGTGGTGTAGTAGTGTGGTGTAATGGCATGGTGCAGTAGTGTGTAGTTGCGAGGTGTAGTAGCCTTGTGCAGTAGCCGGGTGTAGTGGCAAGGTGTAGTAGCATGGTGTAGTAGTGTATTAGCGTGGTGCACTAGCCTGCTGTAGTGGCGTGGTTTAGTAGCCTTGTGTAGTGACATGGTGTAGTGGAGTAGCCTGGTGTTGTACTATGATGTGGTAGCCTGATGTAGTAGCCAGGTGTAGTAGCATGTGTAGTATCCTGGTGTAGTAGCTTTAGTGTAGTAGCCGGGAATAGTAGCACGGAGTAGTAGTCTGTTGCAATAGCCTGGTGTAACCGCCTGGTGTAGTTGCGTGGTGTAGTAGCCTGGTGTAATAGCCTTGTGTAGTAGCATGGTGTAGTAGCCTGGTGTAGTTGCCTAGTGTAGTAGCCTGGTGTATTCACGTGGTGTAGTAGCCTGGTGTAGTCACGTGGTGTAGTAGCCTGGTGTAGTAGCCTGGTGTAGCAGCCTGGTGTAGCAGCCTGGTGTAGTCTCCTGCTGTAGTTTTGTAGCAGCATTGTGTAGTAGCCTGGTGTAGTGGTGTGGTGAAGTAGCCTTGTGTAGTAGCGTGATGTAGTTGCCTGGTGTAGTGGTGTAGGTGCGTGTTTTAATAACCTGGTGTAGTACCGTGGTGTAGTAGCCGGGTGTAGTAGCGTGGTTTAGTGGCGTGGTTTAGTAGCCTGGTGAAGTAGCATGGTATAGTTGCATGGTGTAGATGCCTGGTGCAGTAGCCTCTTGTAGTAGCCTGGTGTAGTGGCGTGGTGTAGAAGCCTGGTGTACTAGCCTTGTGCAGTAGCGTGGTTTAGTAGTCTGGTGTAGAGGTGTAGTTGTTTAGTGTAGTAGCCTGGTGTAGTAGCCTTGTGTAGTAGCGTGGTAAAGTAGCGTGGTGAAGTAGCCTAGTGTAGTAGCCTGGTGTAGTAGCCTGGTGTAGTTTTGTAGTAGCATTGTGTAGTAGCCTGATGTAGTGGTGTGATGAAGTAGCCTTGTGTAGTAGCGTGATGTAGTAGCCTAGTGTAGTGGTGTAGGTGCGTGGTGTAGTAGCGTGGTGTAGTAGTGTGGTATAGTGGCTTGGTGTAGCAGCCTGGTGTAGTGGCATGGTGTAGTGACAGGATAGAGTAGCGTGTTGTAGTAGCCTAGTGTAGTGGTGTAGGTGCGTAGTGTAGTAGTCTGATGTAGTAGCCTGATGTAATAGCCTTGTGTAGTAGCGTTGTGTAGTAGCGAGGTAGAGTAGCGTGGTGTAGTAGCCTTGTGTAGTAGCCGGGTGTATTGGCAAGGTGTAGTAGCATGGTGTAGTAGTGTATTAGCGTGGTGTACTAGCCTGTTGTAGTGGCGTGGTTTAGTAGCCTTGTGTAGTGACATGGTGTAGTAGTGTAGTGTAGTAGCCTGGTGTTGTACCATGATGTAGTAGCCTGATGTAGTAGCATGTGTAGTATCCTGGTGTAGTAGCATTGTCTAGTAGCCTGGTGTAATAGCCTGGTGTAACCACCTGGAGTAGTGGCGTGGTATAGTATCGTGATGTAGTAGCCTGGTGTTTTAGCCCGGTGTAGTTGCCTGGTGTAGTTTTATAGTAGCATTGTGTAGTAGCCTGGTGTATTCACGTGGTGTAGTAGCCTGGTGTAGTAGGCTAGTGTTTTAGCCTGGTGTAGTAGCCTGGTGTAGTTTTGTAGTAGCATTGTGTAGTAGCCTGGTGTAGTGGTGTGGTGAAGTAGCCTTGTGTAGTAGCGTGATGTAGTTGCCTTGCGTAGTGGTGTAGGTGCGTGTTTTAGTAACCTGGTGTAGTTCCGTGGTGTAGTACCGTGGTGTAGTAGCCTGGTGTAATAGCGAAGGTTAGTGGCGTGGTGTAGTAGCCTGGTGTAGTAGCATGGTATAGTTGCATGGTGTAGAAGCCTGATGTAGTAGCCTGGTGTAGAAGGCTGGTGTAGTTTTCTAGTTGCATGGTGTACTTCCGTGGTTTAGTGGTGTGGTGAAGTAGCCTTATGTAGAAGATTGGTGTAGTAGCCTGGTGTGGTGGTGTAGTAGCGTGGTGTAGTGTCCTGGTGTTGTAGCCTGGTACAGTAGCGGGGTGTAGTAGCCTGGTGTAGAAGCCTGGTGTAGAAGCCTCGTTTACTGTAGAAGCCTGGTGCACTTTTGTAGTATCGTGGTGTAGTAGCTTGGTGTAGTGGTGTGTTGAAGTAGCCTGCCGTAGTAGCGTGATGTAACCTGGTGTAGTAGAATAGTGTAGTAGCATGGTGTAATAGTCTGCTGTAGTGGCATGGTGAAGTAGCTTTGTGTAGTGGTGTAGTGTAGCAGCCTGGTGTACTAGCCTGGTGTAATAGCGTGGTGTAGTAGCGTTGTGTAGTTGTCTGTTGTAGTGGTGTGGTATAGTTGAGTGGTGTAGAAGCCTGGTGTTGGAGCATGGTGTAGTAGCCTGGTGTAGTTGCCTGGTGTAGTTGCCTGGTGTAGTGGCGTGGTGAACTAGCCTGGTGTTGTTGCGTGGTGTAGTTGTGTGATGTAGTAACCTGATGTAATAGCCATGTGTATTGGCATAGTGTAGTAGCATGGTGTAGTAGCTTGGTGTTGAGGCATTGTGTAGTAGTCTGGTGTAGAAGAATGGTGTAGTGGTGTCGTGTAGTAAGTGGTGTATTAGCCTGGTGTAGTTACATGTTGTAGTAGCCTGGTGTAGTAGGTGGGGTAGTAGCCTGGTGTGGTAGCTTGGTGTAATGGTGTAGTGTAGTAGCATTGTGTAGTTGCATGGTGCAGTAGCCTGGTGTAGTAGCTTGGCATAGTAGCGTAATGTAGTAGCCTGGTGTAGTAGGTGGTGTAGTAGCCTGGTGTAGTAGACTGGTGTAGTTGCCTGGTGTAGTGGAGTGGAGAAGTAGCCTGGTGTAGTAGGTGGTATAGTAGCCTAGTGTAGAAGCCTGGTTTAGCGGCGTGGTGTAGTAGCCTGATGTTGTGACATGGTGTAGTAGCGTGGTGTAGCAGCCTGGTGTAGTGGCGTGGTGTACTGACCTGGTGTAGTGGCATGGTGTAGTAGCGTGGTGTAGTGACATGGTGTAATAGTATGGTGTAGCGGCCTGGTGTAGTGGTGTGGTTTAGTAGTCTGGTGTAGTAGCGTGGTGTACTAGCCTGGTGCAGTAGCGTGGTGTAGTAGCGTTATGTAATGGCATGGAGTAGTAGCCTGTAGTAGCCTAGTGTAGTAGCCTCGTGTAGTAGCCTGGTGTAGAAGCAAGGTTTAGTGGCCATGTGTAGTAGCGTGGTGTAGTAGGCTGGTGTAGTGGCGTAGTAGCGTGGTAAACTACCATAGTGTAGTGGCATGGTGTAATAGCCTGGTGAAGTGACATGGTCTAGTAGCCTGGTGTAGTAGCATGGTGCAGTAGCCTGGAGTTGTGGCATGGTGTAGTAGTGTGGTGTTGTTGTGGGGTTATGTTGCCTGGTGTAGTAATCTAGTGTAGAAGCCTGATGTAGTGGCGTGGTGTAGTAGCCTGGTGTAGTAGCGTGGTGTAGTATCCTGGAGTTGTGGCATGGTGTAGTAGTGTGGTGTAGCAGCTTGGTGTAGTGTCGTGGTGTTCTAGCATGGTGTAGTAACGTGGTGTAGTAGCGTAGTGGTGTGTCATGGTATAGTAGCGTGGCATACTAACCTGGTGTAGTAGCCTGGTGTAGTGGCAAGGTGTAGTGGCATGGTGTAGCAGCCTGCTGTAGTAACCTGGTGTAGTAGCGTCGTAACACGATATATTAGCCTGGTGTAGTGGCGTGGTGTAGTAGCCTAGTGTAGTGTCATGGTGTAGTAGCGTGGTATACTAACCTGGTGTAGTAGCCTGCTGTAGTGGCAAGGTGTTGTGGCATGGTGTAGCAGCCTGCTGTAGTGACCTGGTGTAGTAGCGTCGTAACACGGTGTACTAGGCTGGTGTAATAGCGTGGTGTAGTAGCCTGGTGTAGTGGCGTGGTGTAGTAGCCTGGTGTAGTAGGTGGTTTAGTTGCCTGGTTTAGTAGCCTGGTGTAGTGGTGTAGTGTAGTAGCGTGGTGTAGTAGCGAGGTCTAGTAGCGTTGTGTAGTAGCAATGTGTAGTAGCCTTTTGTAGTGGCGTGGTGT
>NW_027189130.1:3546009-3572601 GCF_040958095.1 Procambarus clarkii
CTCCTGCCTGCCTCTCAAGTTTGTATAGCAGTTCTCATGTGCGGTACTGTATCAAAGGCCTTTTGGCAGTCAAGAAATATGCAGTCTGCCCAGCCTTTTCTGTCCTGCCTTATCCTTATTACTTTGTCATAGAATTCTAAAGGTTTGTTAAGCATGATTTCCCTGTCCAGAACCCATGTTGGTGCTTGTTTACAAACCCAATGCTCTCCAGGTGCTCAACAAGTCTAGCCTAATTATTCTTTCAAGTATTTTGCAGGGGATGCTTGTCAGTGATACGGATCTGTAGTTAAGTGCCTCCTCCCTATTACCTTTCTTGAAAATCGGTACGACATTTGCCTCCTTCCAGCAACTGGGCAATTCTCCCGACATAAGTGACTCATTAAAGATCATTGCCAGAGGCACGCTGAGAGCCTGCGCTGCCTCTTTAAGTATCCACGGTGATACTTTGTTTGGACCAACAGCTTTATTTGCATCCAGTGTTGTCAACTGTTTCATTACATCCTCTGCTGTCACCTCTATATCTGATAGTCTTTCATCTAGGATAATCTCTTCTAACAATGGGAGCTGCTCAGGCTCGGTTGTGAACACTCCATGGAATTTTGCATTCAGTACCTCGCAGATTTCCTTGTCGCTTTCTGTATATGCCCCCCTCTGTTTTCCTCAGTCTTGTCACTTGGTCATTTACCGACATCTTCCTTCTTATATGGCTATGTAGTAATTTAGGTTGCTTTTTCCCTTTGACTGCAATATCATTCTCATAATTTCTTTCCGACACTCGTCTTATGTTAATGTAATCATTCCTAGCTCTGTTACATCTAATCCTGTTGTCCTCTGTTCTTTGTCTTCTGTACTTCCTCCACTCCCTCCAGCTTCTCACCTTTGCTTCCTGACACTGTCTACTAAACCATGGGTTATTATATTCCCTCCTGCTTTTTTCTTTATTGTTGGAATAAATCTATCTTCAGCCTCCTTGCATTTCAATATGACTTGGTTCATCAGTGTGTGTGTGTGTGTGTGTGTGTGTGTGTGTGTGTGTGTGTGTGTGTGTGTGTGTGTGTGTGTGTGTGTGTGGCGTACTGTGTTAGATGAGCTCATCCGGCGTTGTCCGGGTCTCTCTATCTACAATCTATCCCATCTATCTATCCCTCCATTTAACTTTATCTATCCATCCATCTATCCATCTATAGATATATTCATCTATCCCCATCTATCAATATATACATCTTCATATCCATCTTGCTATTTATCTTTTTCTCCATCTATCTGTAAGCCTATCTGTAAGTCTATCTATCCAACAGCTCATCAATTTTTAAATCTATCTGTTCATATCTCCATACATCTAATCATCTTATTATCCATATAACCATACATTTATCTATCTGTCCATTTATCTATCCACCCATCCATCTATCCATCTGTCAATTTATCAATGTATCCGTTCTATCCATCCATCTATTCATCTACCTATCCAGCTATCTATCCATCCATCTATCTACTGTCTCTGCCTCTCTGTTTCTCTCTCTCTCTCTCTCTCTCTCTCTCTCTCTCTCTCTCTCTCTCTCTCTCTCTCTCTCTCTCTCTCTCTCTCTCTCTCTCTCTCTCTCTCTCTCTCCTCTCTCTCTCTCTCTCTCTCTCTCTCCCTCTCTCTCTCTCTCTCTCTCTCTCTCTCTCTCTCTCTCTCTCTCTCTCTCTCTCTCTCTCTCTCTCTCTCTCTCTCTCTCTCTCTCTCTCTCTCTCTCTCTCTCTAGTGAAATGTGGTGGTGGAGGCCAGTGAGAGGAGTTTACTATAGGTAAACATCTATAGTATACAGTTTACCTATAGTTGTGCTGGTATTGTCGAGGCTTAGCTCCTCGGCCCCACCTTACCGTTATCATTTACAATGACTATAGCCTCTCTTCTCCCTCCTGTTGTTCACATTCACCTTGCTTTAACGTTAAATATATCAATTCAGACGTGAAATATTTCAACACAAAATAGAATACGAAAAAATAGTTACAAATTGGCTAAGTTTTGAGGCAGAAAATACCTTGATAAATACCTGTTTGGGAAGAGGATTGTTGATTTATGGAATAAATTACAGGAAAATTAATGAGTTTAGGGTGTGTGAGTTTAGGGTGTGAGAGTTTAGGGCGTGAGAGTTTAGGGTGTGAGAGTTTAGGGCGTGAGAGGTTAGGGTGTGTGAGTTTAGGGCGTGAGAGTTTAGGGTGTGTGAGTTTAGGGTGTGAGAGTTTAGGGTGTGAGAGTTTAGGGTGTGTGAGTTTAGGGTGTGAGAGTTTAGGGCGTGAGAGTTTAGGGTGTGTGAGTTTAGGGCGTGAGAGTTTAGGGTGTGAGAGTTTAGGGTGTGTGAGTTTAGGGTGTGAGAGTTTAGGGCGTGAGAGTTTAGGGTGTGAGAGTTTAGGGCGTGAGAGTTTAGGGCGTGAGAGTTTAGGGTGTGTGAGTTTAGGGTGTGAGAGTTTAGGGTGTGTGAGTTTAGGGTGTGAGAATTTAGGGCGTGAGAGTTTAGGGTGTGAGAGTTTAGGGTGTGTGAGTTTAGGGTGTGAGAGTTTAGGGTGTGTGAGTTTAGGGTGTGAGAGTTTAGGGCGTGAGAGTTTAGGGCGTGAGAGTTTAGGGTGTGTGAGTTTAGGGTGTGAGAGTTTAGGGTGTGTGAGTTTAGGGTGTGAGAGTTTAGGGTGTGAGAGTTTAGGGCGTGAGAGTTTAGGGTGTGAGAGTTTAGGGTGTGTGAGTTTAGGGTGTGAGAGTTTAGGGCGTGAGAGTTTAGGGCGTGAGAGTTTAGGGTGTGTGAGTTTAGGGTGTGAGAGTTTAGGGTGTGTGAGTTTAGGGTGTGAGAGTTTAGGGTGTGAGAGTTTAGGGCGTGAGAGTTTAGGGTGTGAGAGTTTAGGGTGTGTGAGTTTAGGGTGTGTGAGTTTAGGGTGTGAGAGTTTAGGGTGTGAGAGTTTAGGGTGTGAGAGTTTAGGGCGTGAGAGTTTAGGGCGTGAGAGTTTAGGGCGTGAGAGTTTAGGGTGTGAGAGTTTAGGGCGTGAGAGTTTAGGGTGTGTGAGTTTAGGGTGTGAGAGTTTAGGGCGTGAGAGTTTAGGGCGTGAGAGTTTAGGGCGTGAGAGTTTAGGGTGTGAGAGTTTAGGGCGTGAGAGTTTAGGGTGTGAGAGTTTAGGGCGTGAGAGTTTAGGGTGTGAGAGTTTAGGGTGTGAGAGTTTAGGGCGTGAGAGTTTAGGGTGTGTGAGTTTAGGGTGTGTGAGTTTAGGGTGTGTGAGTTTAGGGTGTGTGAGTTTAGGGTGTGAGAGTTTAGGGCGTGAGAGTTTAGGGTGTGTGAGTTTAGGGTGTGTGAGTTTAGGGTGTGTGAGTTTAGGGTGTGAGAGTTTAGGGTGTGAGAGTCTAGGGTGTGACGGGTTGTGGTATCGCAGCTATACTGAACCAAGATGGTATGGCTCTCCCGCACATAATAAACAAAATGCTGCTATTGGCCCTGCAGTGTGTAAGTCGCATTTGGAAACAAATAAAAATCAAATAATTCAACAATTTACTGAAATATTAATGAACATAAATGCCCCTGAAAATACTTGGCTCTCATGTAATGCAAAAGTGAACAAGCTAATATGATCTTAAATGTAAAAATATACTACAGTATAAGCAATGAAGAGAAGCATAAAGATATACTGGTGTACTGAAGACAGCTACCATACCACCATGGCATCAGTCACCATACCACCATGGCATCACTCACCATACCACCATGGCATCACGTCACCATACCACCATGCATCACTCACCATACCACCATGGCATCACTCCCATACCACCATGGCATCACTCACCATACCACCATGGCATCACTCACCATACCACCATGGCATCACTCACCATACCACCATGGCATCACTCACCATACCACCATGGCATCAGCTCACCATACCACCATGGCATCACTCACCATACCACCATGGCATCACTCACCATACCACCATGGCATCACTCACCATACCACCATGGCATCACTCACCATACCACCATGGCATCACTCACCATACCACCATGGCATCACTCACCATACCACCATGGCATCACTCACCATACCACCATGGCATCACTCACCATACCACCATGGCATCACTCACCATACCACCATGGCATCACTCACCATACCACCATGGCATCACTCACCATACCACCATGGCACTCACTCACCATACCACCATGGCATCACTCACCATACCACCATGGCATCACTCACCATACCACCATGGCATCACTCACCATACCACCATGGCATCACTCACCATACCAGCATGGCATCACTCACCATACCACCATGGCATCACTCACCATACCACCATGGCATCACTCACCATACCACCATGGCATCACTCACCATACCACCATGGCATCACTCACCATACCACCATGGCATCACTCACCATACCACCATGGCATCACTTCACCATACCACCATGGCATCACTTCACCATACCACCATGGCATCACTCACCATACCACCATGGCATCACTCACCATACCACCATGGCATCACTCACCATACCACCATGGCATCACTTCACCATACCACCATGGCATCACTCACCATACCACCATGGCATCACTCACCATACCACCATGGCATCACTCACCATACCACCATGGCATCACTCACCATACCACCATGGCATCACTCACCATACCACCATGGCATCACTCACCATACCACCATGGCATCACTCACCATACCACCATGGCATCACTCACCATACCACCATGGCATCACTCACCATACCACCATGGCATCACTCACCATACCACCATGGCATCACTCACCATCACCATGGCATCAGTCACCATACCACCATGGCATCAGTCACCATACCACCATGGCATCAGCTCACCATACCACCATGGCATCACTCACCATACCACCATGGCATCACTCACATACCACCATGGCATCACTCACCATACCACCATGGCATCACTCACCATACCACCATGGCATCACTCACCATACCACCATGGCATCACTCACCATACCACCATGGCATCACTCACCATACCACCATGGCATCACTCACCATACCACCATGGCATCACTCACCATACCACCATGGCATCACTCACCATACCACCATGGCATCACTCACCATACCACCATGGCATCAGCTCACCATACCACCATGGCATCAGTCACCATACCACCATGGCATCAGCTCACCATACCACCATGGCATCAGTCACCATACCACCATGGCATCACTCACATACCACCATGGCATCAGTCACCATACCACCATGGCATCAGTCACCATACCACCATGGCATCACTCACCATACCACCATGGCATCACTCACCATACCACCATGGCATCAGTCACCATACCACCATGGCATCAGTCACCATACCACCATGGCATCACTCACCATATCACCATGGCATCAGTTACCATACCACCATGGCATCACTCCCCATACCACCATGGCATCAGTCACCATACCACCATGGCATCAGTCACCATACCACCATGGCATCACTCCCCATACCACCATGGCATCACTCACCATACCACCATGGCATCAGTCACCATACCACCATGGCATCACTCACCATACCACCATGGCATCACTCACCATACCACAATGGCATCACTCACCATACCACCATGGCATCACTCCCCATACCACCATGGCATCAGTCACCATACCACCATGGCATCACTCTCCATACCACCATGGCATCAGTCACCATACCACCATGGCATCACTCACCATACCACCATGGCATCACTCACCATACCACCATGGCATCAGTCACCATACCACCATGGCATCACTCACCATACCACCATGGCATCACTCACCATACCACCATGGCATCACTCACCATACCACCATGGCATCACTCACCATACCACCATGGCATCAGTCACCATACCACCATGGCATCACTCACCATACCACCATGGCATCACTCACCATACCACCATGGCATCACTCACCATACCACCATGGCATCAGTCACCATACCACCATGGCATCAGTCACCATACCACCATGGCATCACTCACCATACCACCATGGCATCAGTCACCATACCACCATGGCATCACTCACCATACCACCATGGCATCAGTCACCATACCACCATGGCATCAGTCACCATACCACCATGGCATCAGTCACCATACCACCATGGCATCAGTCACCATACCACCATGGCATCAGTCACCATACCACCATGGCATCAGTCACCATACCACCATGGCATCAGTCACCATACCACCATGGCATCAGTCACCATACCACCATGGCATCACTCACCATACCACCATGGCATCAGTCACCATACCACCATGGCATCAGTCACCATACCACCATGGCATCAGTCACCATACCACCATGGCATCAGTCACCATACCACCATGGCATCACTCACCATACCACCATGGCATCAGTCACCATACCACCATGGCATCAGTCACCATACCACCATGGCATCAGTCACCATACCACCATGGCATCAATCACCATACCACCATGGCATCAGTCACCATACCACCATGGCATCAGTCACCATACCACCATGGCATCAATCACCATACCACCATGGCATCACTCACCATACCACCATGGCATCAGTCACCATACCACCATGGCATCAGTCACCATACCACCATGGCATCAGTCACCATACCACCATGGCATCAGTCACCATACCACCATGGCATCAGTCACCATACCACCATGGCATCAGTCACCATACCACCATGGCATCAGTCACCATACCACCATGGCATCACTCACCATACCACCATGGCATCAGTCACCATACCACCATGGCATCAGTCACCATACCACCATGGCATCAGTCACCATACCACCATGGCATCAGTCACCATACCACCATGGCATCAGTCACCATACCACCATGGCATCAGTCACCATACCACCATGGCATCAGTCACCATACCACCATGGCATCAGTGACCATACCACCATGGCATCACTCACCATACCACCATGGCATCAGTCACCATACCACCATGGCATCAGTCACCATACCACCATGGCATCAGTCACCATACCACCATGGCATCAATCACCATACCACCATGGCATCAGTCACCATACCACCATGGCATCAGTCACCATACCACCATGGCATCAGTCACCATACCACCATGGCATCAGTGACCATACCACCATGGCATCACTCACCATACCACCATGGCATCAGTCACCATACCACCATGGCATCAGTCACCATACCACCATGGCATCAGTCACCATACCACCATGGCATCAATCACCATACCACCATGGCATCAGTCACCATACCACCATGGCATCAGTCACCATACCACCATGGCATCAATCACCATACCACCATGGCATCACTCACCATACCACCATGGCATCAATCACCATACCACCATGGCATCACTCACCATACCACCATGGCATCACTCACCATACCACCATGGCATCAGTCACCATACCACCATGGCATCAGTCACCATACCACCATGGCATCAGTCACCATACCACCATGGCATCAGTCACCATACCACCATGGCATCAATCACCATACCACCATGGCATCACTCACCATACCACCATGGCATCACTCACCATACCACCATGGCATCAGTCACCATACCACCATGGCATCAGTCACCATACCACCATGGCATCAGTCACCATACCACCATGGCATCAGTCACCATACCACCATGGCATCAATCACCATACCACCATGGCATCACTCACCATACCACCATGGCATCACTCACCATACCACCATGGCATCAGTCACCATACCACCATGGCATCACTCACCATACCACCATGGCATCACTCACCATACCACCATGGCATCACTCACCATACCACCATGGCATCACTCACCATACCACCATGGCATCACTCACACGACGTTGGCTGAAGGCGGACGACGGGTGAGAGACACGAAGGTGATCCTAGAGCACTAAGGGAGAGACTGGCTCTCCAGGGTTGTTGTAGTTGTTATAGATTCAGCTACTGGGAACACGTTCCAAGTAGCACGGGCTATGGTGAGCCCGTAGATAGCTCTCCAGGGAGGCGGCGCCCTTTATATAGTCCAGCGGTGAGGACTCCTCCAGTGTCACCACAAGGTGGACCTCTGGTCAACTAGCACACTGCTCCTTGTGGCTGGCGGTGCCTTTGTGTTGAGCTGCACCACTGTCAGTTGAAGGCGGCTAACTGCTTGTTTGTGGGGGTAAAATACCGGCTAGCAGAGGCGCCCGGCTTACCTCTGAGTCGTGCCAGGCCGTGCCAGGCTGTACCAGGCCGTACCAGGCTGTACCAGGCCGTGCCAGGCGGTACCAAACCGTACCAGGCCGTGCCAGGCTTTACCAGGCCCTGCCAGGCCGTACCAAACCGTACCAGGCCGTGCCAGGCTGTACCAAACCGTACCAGGCCGTGCCAGGCTGTACCAGGCCGTGCCAGGCCGTACCAAACCGTACCAGGCCGTGCCAGGCTGTACCAGGCCGTGCCAGGCTGTACCAGGCCGTGCCAGGCTTTACCAGGCCGTGCCAGGCTGTACCAAACCGTACCAGGCCGTGCCAGGCTGTACCAGGCCGTGCCAGGCCGTACCAAACCGTACGAGGCCGTGCCAGGCCGTGCCAGGCCGTGCCAGGCCGTACCAGGCCGTGCCAGGCCGTACCAAACCGTACCAGGCCGTGCCAGGCCGTACCAAACCGTACCAGGCCGTGCCAGTCTGTACCAGGCCGTACCAGGCCGTGCCAGGCCGTACCAAACCGTACCAGGCCGTGCCAGTCTGTACCAGGCCGTGCCAAGCCGTACCAAACCGTTCCAGGCCGTGCCAGGCCGTACCAAACCGTACCAGGCCGTGCCAGTCAATACCAAACCGTACCAGGCCGTGCCAGGCTGTACCAGGCCGTGCCAGGCCGTACCAAACCGTACCAGGCCGTGCCAGGCCGTGCCAGGCTGTACCAGGCCGTGCCAGGCCGTACCAGGCCGTGACAGTCTGTACCAAACCGTACAAGGCCGTGCCAGGCCGTGCCAGGCTGTACCAGGCCGTGCCAGGCCGTATCAGGCCGTACCAGGCTTTACCAGGCCGTGCCAGTCTGTACCAAACCGTACCAGGCCGTGCCAGGCTTTACCAGGCCGTGCCAGGCCGTACCAAACCGTACCAGGCCGTGCCAGGCTTTACCAGGCCATGCCAGGCCGTACCAGGCCGTGCCAGGCTTTACCAGGCCGTGCCAGTCTGTACCAAACCGTACCAGGCCGTGCCAGGCCGTACCAAACCGTACCAGGCCGTGCCAGGCCGTACCAAACCGTACCAGGCCGTGCCAGTCTGTACCAGGCCGTGCCAGGCCGTGCCAGGCCGTACCAAACCGTACCAGGCCGTGCCAGGCCGTACCAAACCGTACCAGGCCGTGCCAGTCTGTACCAGGCCGTGCCAGGCCGTACCAAACCGTACCAGGCCGTGCCAGGCCGTACCTAACCGTACCAGGCCGTGCCAGTCAGTACCAAACCGTACCAGGCCGTGCCAGGCTGTACCAGGCCGTGCCAGGCCGTACCAAACCGTACCAGGCCGTGCCAGGCCGTGCCAGGCCGTGCCAGGCTGTACCAGGCCGTGCCAGGCCGTACCAGGCCGTGTCAGTCTGTACCAAACCGTACCAGGCCGTGCCAAGCCGTGCCAGGCTGTACCAGGCCGTGCCAGGCCGTACTAGGCCGTGCCAGGCTTTACCAGGCCGTGCCAGTCTGTACCAAACCGTACCAGGCCGTGCCAGGCTTTACCAGGCCGTGCCAGGCCGTACCAAACCGTACCAGGCCGTGCCAGGCTTTACCGGGCCGTGCCAGGCCGTACCAGGCCGTGCCAGGCTTTACCAGGCCGTGCCAGTCTGTACCAAACCGTACCAGGCCGTGCCAGGCCGTACCAGGCCGTGCCAGGCCGTACCAAACCGTATAAGGCCGTGCCAGGCCGTACCAAACCGTACCAGGCCGTGCCAGGCCGTGCCAGGCCGTGCCAGGCTGTACCAGGCCGTGCCAGGCCGTACCAGGCCGTACCAAACCGTACCAGGCCGTGCCAGGCTTTACCAGGCCGTGCCAGGCCGTACGAAACCGTACCAGGCCGTGCCAGGCTTTACCAGGCCATGCCAGGCCGTACCAGGCCGTGCCAGGCTTTACCAGGCCATGCCAGGCCGTACCAGGCCGTGCCAGGCTTTACCAGGCCGTGCCAGTCTGTACCAAACCGTACCAGGCCGTGCCAGGCCGTACCAGGCCGTGCCAGGCCGTACCAAACCGTACCAGGCCGTGCCAGTCTGTACCAGGCCGTGCCAGGCCGTGCCAGGCCGTGCCAGGCCGTACCAAACCGTACCAGGCCGTACCAAACCGTACCAGGCCGTGCCAGTCTGTACCAGGCCGTGCCAGGCCGTACCAAACCGTACCAGGCCGTGCCAGGCCGTACCAAACCGTACCAGGCCGTGCCAGTCAGTACCAAACCGTACCAGGCCGTGCCAGGCTGTACCAGGCCGTGCCAGGCCGTACCAAACCGTACCAGGCCGTGCCAGGCTGTACCAGGCCGTGCCAGGCCGTACCAGGCCGTGTCAGTCTGTACCAAACCGTACCAGGCCGTGCCAAGCCGTGCCAGGCTGTACCAGGCCGTGCCAGGCCGTACTAGGCCGTGCCAGGCTTTACCAGGCCGTGCCAGTCTGTACCAAACCGTACCAGGCCGTGCCAGGCTTTACCAGGCCGTGCCAGGCCGTACCAAACCGTACCAGGCCGTGCCAGGCTTTACCAGGCCGTGCCAGGCCGTACCAGGCCGTGCCAGGCTTTACCAGGCCGTGCCAGTCTGTACCAAACCGTACCAAACCGTACCAGGCCGTGCCAGGCTTTACCGGGCCGTGCCAGGCCGTACCAGGCCGTGCCAGGCTTTACCAGGCCGTGCCAGTCTGTACCAAACCGTACCAGGCCGTGCCAGGCCGTACCAGGCCGTGCCAGGCCGTACCAAACCGTATAAGGCCGTGCCAGGCCGTACCAAACCGTACCAGGCCGTGCCAGGCCGTGCCAGGCCGTGCCAGGCTGTACCAGGCCGTGCCAGGCCGTACCAGGCCGTACCAAACCGTACCAGGCCGTGCCAGGCTTTACCAGGCCGTGCCAGGCCGTACGAAACCGTACCAGGCCGTGCCAGGCTTTACCAGGCCATGCCAGGCCGTACCAGGCCGTGCCAGGCTTTACCAGGCCATGCCAGGCCGTACCAGGCCGTGCCAGGCTTTACCAGGCCGTGCCAGTCTGTACCAAACCGTACCAGGCCGTGCCAGGCCGTACCAGGCCGTGCCAGGCCGTACCAAACCGTACCAGGCCGTGCCAGTCTGTACCAGGCCGTGCCAGGCCGTGCCAGGCCGTGCCAGGCCGTACCAAACCGTACCAGGCCGTACCAAACCGTACCAGGCCGTGCCAGTCTGTACCAGGCCGTGCCAGGCCGTACCAAACCGTACCAGGCCGTGCCAGGCCGTACCAAACCGTACCAGGCCGTGCCAGTCAGTACCAAACCGTACCAGGCCGTGCCAGGCTGTACCAGGCCGTGCCAGGCCGTACCAAACCGTACCAGGCCGTGCCAGGCTGTACCAGGCCGTGCCAGGCCGTACCAGGCCGTGTCAGTCTGTACCAAACCGTACCAGGCCGTGCCAAGCCGTGCCAGGCTGTACCAGGCCGTGCCAGGCCGTACTAGGCCGTGCCAGGCTTTACCAGGCCGTGCCAGTCTGTACCAAACCGTACCAGGCCGTGCCAGGCTTTACCAGGCCGTGCCAGGCCGTACCAAACCGTACCAGGCCGTGCCAGGCTTTACCAGGCCGTGCCAGGCCGTACCAGGCCGTGCCAGGCTTTACCAGGCCGTGCCAGTCTGTACCAAACCGTACCAGGCCGTGCCAGGCCGTGCCAGGCTGTACCAGGCCGTGACAGATCGTGCCAGGCCGTGCCAGGCCGTACCAGGCCGTGCCAGACCGTACCAAACCGTATAAGGCCGTACCAGGCCGTACCAAACCGTACCAGGCCGTGCCAGGCCGTGCCAGGCCGTGCCAGGCTGTACCAGGCCGTGCCAGGCCGTACCAGGCCGTACCAAACCGTACCAGGCCGTGCCAGGCTGTACCAGGCCGTGCCAGGCTGTACCAGGCTGTACCAGGCCGTGCCAGGCCGTGCCAGGCTGTACCAGGCCGTGCCAGGCTGTACCAGGCCGTACCAAACCGTACCAGGCCGTACCAAACCGTACCAGGCCGTGCCAGGCCGTACCAAACCGTACCAGGCCGTGCCAGGCTGTACCAGGCCGTGCCAGACTGTACCAGGCCTTGCCAGGCCGTACCAAACCGTGCCAGGCCGTGCCAGGCTGTACCACTCCGTACCAGGCCGTGCCAGGCCGTGCCAGGCCGTGCCAGGCTGTACCAGGCCTTGCCAGGCTGTACCAGGCCGTGCCAGGCTGTACCAAACCGTGCCAGGCCGTGCCAGGCCGTGCCAGGCTGTACCAGGCCGTGCCAGGCCGTGCTAGACCGTGCCAGGCCGTGCCAGGCCGTGCCAGGCTGTACCAGGCCGTGCCAGGCCGTGCCAGGCTGTACCAGGTCGTGCCAGGCCGTGCCAGGTCGTGCCAGGCCGTGCCAGGCCGTACCAGGCCGTGCCAGGCTGTACCAGGCCGTGCCAGGCCGTGCCAGGCCGTGCCAGGCTGTACCAGGCCGTGCCAGGCCGTACCAGGCCGTGCCAGGCCGTGCCAGGCCGTGCCAGGCTGTACCAGGCCGTGCCAGGGTGTTCCAGGCCGTGCCAGGCCGTGCCAGGCCGTACCAGGCCGTGCCAGGCTGTACCAGGCCGTGCCAGGCCGTACCAGGCCGTGCCAGGCCGTACCAGGCCGTGCCAGGCCGTGCCAGGCTGTACAAGGCCGTGCCAGGCCGTGCCAGGCTGTACCAGGCCGTGCCAGGCCGTGCCAGGCCGTACAGGCCGTGCCAGGCCGTGCCAGGCCGTGCCAGGCCGTGCCAGGCCGTACCAGGCAGTGTCAGGCCGTACCAGGCCGTACCAGGCCGTGCCAGGCCGTACCAGGCCGTACCAGGCCGTGCCAGGCCGTGCCAGGCCCAGGGGGGTATGGAGAGGTGGCAGGACTGATGACTCGTCTCGGCTCGTGTAGATGTATACTTCCAGTACAGAGGCATTGAAGGTGAAGGGAAAAGGCAGTTCCACTGCTATGCAGGAGATTCACGTGACAAGGGTGAGTGAATTTAGGGTGAGTGAGTTTAGGGCGTGTGAGTTTTGGATGAGTCTCCTATATGCTTATAGGAGACATAAATATTGAATCGAGAGGGGGTTGAGAGTTTATTCCAATAAGTTTAATGTCGGGGCAGGTGTTAGGATGAGTGTGGAGGCAGGTGTTAGGATGAGTGTGGAGGCAGGTGTTAGGATGAGTGTCGAGGCAGGTGTTAGGATGAGTGTCGAGGCAGGTGTTAGGATGAGTGTCGAGGCAGGTGTTAGGATGAGTGTCGAGGCAGGTGTTAGGATGAGTGTCGAGGCAGGTGTTAAGATGAGTGTCGAGGCAAGTGTTAGGATGAGTGTCGAGGCAGGTGTTAGGATGAGTGTCGAGGCAGGTGTTAGGATGAGTGTCGAGGCAGGTGTTAGAGTGTCTGTATGTGTGGTGGTGGGTCTGTATGTGTGGTAGTGGAGGGCTGTATGTGTGGTAGTGGAGGCCTGTATGTGTGGTAGTGGAGGCCTGTATATGTGGTAGTGGAGGCCTGTATATGTGGTAGTGGAGGCCTGTATGTGTGGTAGTGGAGGCCTGTATGTGTGGTGGTGGAGGGCTGTATGTGTGGTAGTGGAGGGCTGTATGTGTGGTGGTGGAGGGCTGTATGTGTGGTAGTGGAGGCCTGTATGTGTGGTAGTGGAGGCCTGTATGTGTGGTGGTGGAGGGCTGTATGTGTGGTAGTGGAGGGCTGTATGTGTGGTGGTGGAGGCCTGTATATGTGGTGGTGGAGGGCTGTATGTGTGGTAGTGGAGGGCTGTATGTGTGGTGGTGGAGGCCTGTATGTGTGGTGGTGGAGGGCTGTATGTGTGGTAGTGGAGGGCTGTGTATGTGGTAGTGGTGGGTCTGTATGTGTGGTAGTGGTGGGTCTGTATGTGTGGTAGTGGTGGTCTGTATGTGTGGTGGTAGTGATCTGTATGTGTGGTGGTGGTGGGTCTGTATGTGTGGTAGTGGAGGGCTGTATGTGTGGTAGTGGAGGCCTGTATGTGTGGTAGTAGAGGCCTGTATGTGTGGTAGTAGAGGCCTGTATGTGTGGTGGTGGAGGGCTGTATGTGTGGTAGTAGAGGCCTGTATGTGTGGTGGTGGAGGGCTGTATGTGTGGTGGTGGAGGTCTGTATGTGTGGTGGTGGGTCTGTATGTGCGGTAGTGGTGGTCTGTATGTGTGGTGGTGGGTCTGTATGTGTGGTAGTGGTGGGTCTGTATGTGTGGTGGTGGAGGTCTGTATGTGTGGTGGTGGAGGTCTGTATGTGTGGTGGTGGAGGTCTGTATGTGTGGTGGTGGGTCTGTATGTGCGGTAGTGGTGGTCTGTATGTGTGCTGGTGGGTCTGTATGTGTGGTAGTGGTGGGTCTGTATGTGTGGTGGTGGGTCTGTATGTGTGGTAGTGGTGGGTCTGTATGTGTGGTAGTGGTGGGTCTGTATGTGTGGTAGTGGTGGGTCTGTATGTGTGGTAGTGGTGGGTCTGTATGTGTGGTGGTGGAGGTCTGTATGTGTGGTGGTGGAGGTCTGTATGTGTAGTAGTGGAGGTCTGTATGTGTGGTGGTGGTGGTCTGTATGTGTGGTGGTGGAGGTCTGTATGTGTGGTGTTGGAGGTCTGTATGTGTGGTGGTGGAGGACTGTATGTGTGGTAGTGGTGGGTCTGTATGTGCGGTAGTGGTGGTCTGTATGTGTGGTGGTGGGTCTGTATGTGTGGTAGTGGTGGGTCTGTATGTGTGGTGGTGGAGGTCTGTATGTGTGGTAGTAGAGGTCTGTATGTGTGGTGGTGGAGGTCTGTATGTGTGGTGGTGGAGGTCTGTATGTGTGGTGGTGGGTCTGTATGTGCGGTAGTGGTGGTCTGTATGTGTGGTGGTGGGTCTGTATGTGTGGTAGTGGTCCGTCTGTATGTGTGGTAGTGGTCCGTCTGTATGTGTGGTGGTGGAGGTCTGTATGTGTGGTGGTGGAGGTCTGTATGTATGGTGGTGGAGGTCTGTATGTGTGGTGGTGGGTCTGTATGTGCGGTAGTGGTGGTCGGTATGTGTGGTGGTGGGTCTGTATGTGTGGTAGTGGTGGGTCTGTATGTGTGGTGGTGGGTCTGTATGTGTGGTAGTGGTGGGTCTGTATGTGTGGTGGTGGAGGTCTGTATGTGTGGTAGTGGAGGTCTGTATGTATGGTGATGGAGGTCTGTATGTGTGGTGGTGGAGGTCTGTATGTGTGGTGGTGGGTCTGTATGTGCGGTAGTGGTGGTCTGTATGTGTGGTGGTGGGTCTGTATGTGTGGTAGTGGTGGGTCTGTATGTGTGGTGGTGGAGGTCTGTATGTGTGGTAGTAGAGGTCTGTATGTGTGGTGGTGGAGGTCTGTATGTGTGGTGGTGGAGGTCTGTATGTGTGGTGGTGAGTCTGTATGTGCGGTAGTGGTGATCTGTATGTGTGGTGGTGGGTCTGTATGTGTGGTAGTGGTGGGTCTGTATGTGTGGTGGTGGAGGTCTATATGTGTGGTGGTGGAGGTCTGTATGTGTGGTGGTGGAGGTCTGTATGTGTGGTGGTGGAGGTCTGTATGTGTGGTAGTGGAGGTCTGTATGTGTAGTAGTGGAGGTCTGTATGTGTGGTGGTGGGTCTGTATGTGTGGTGGTGGGTCTGTATGTGTGGTGATGGAGGTCTGTATGTGTGGTGATGGGTCTGTATGTGTGGTGGTGGAGGTCTGTATGTGTGGTAGCGGTGGTCTGTATGTGTGGTGGTGGTGGTCTGTAAGTGTGGTAGTGGTGGGTCTGTATGTGTGGTGGTGGAGGTCTGTATGTGTGGTGGTGGAGGTCTGTATGTGTAGTAGTGGAGGTCTGTATGTGTGGTGGTGGGTCTGTATGTGTGGTGGTGGAGGTCTGTATGTGTGGTAGCGGTGATCTGTATGTTTGGTGGTGGTGGGTCTGTATGTGTGGTAGTGGTGGGTCTGTATGTGTGGTGGTGGAGGTCTGTATGTGTGGTGTTGGGTCTGTATGTGTGGTGGTGGAGGTCTGTATGTGTGGTAGTGGTGGGTCTGTATGTGTGGTAATGGTGGGTCTGTATGTGTGGTGGTGGAGGTCTGTATATGTGGTGGTGGAGGTCTGTATGTGTGGTGGTGGAGGTCTGTATGTGTGGTGGTGGAGGTCTGTATGTGTGGTGGTGGAGGTCTGTATGTGTGGTAGTGGTGGGTCTGTATGTGTGGTAGTGGTGGGTCTGTATGTGTGGTGGTGGAGGTCTGTATGTGTGGTGGTGGAGGTCTGTATGTGTGGTAGTGGTGGGTCTGTATGTGTGGTAGTGGTGGGTCTGTATGTGTGGTGGTGGAGGTCTGTATGTGTGGTGATGGGTCTGTATGTGTGGTGGTGGAGGTCTGTATGTGTGGTGGTGGAGGTCTGTATGTGTGGTAGCTGTGGTCTGTATGTGTGGTGGTGGAGGTCTGTATGTGTGGTAGTGGTGGGTCTGTATGTGTGGTAGTGGTGGGTCTGTATGTGTGGTGGTGGAGGTCTGTATGTGTGGTGGTGGAGGTCTGTATGTGTAGTAGTGGAGGTCTGTATGTGTGGTGGTGGTGGTCTGTATGTGTGGTGGTGGAGGTCTGTATGTGTGGTGGTGGAGGTCTGTATGAGTGGTGGTGGAGGCCTGTATGTGTGGTAGTGGTGGGTCTGTATGTGCGGTAGTGGTGGTCTGTATGTGCGGTGGTGGGTCTGTATGTGTGGTAGTGGTGGGTCTGTATGTGTGGTGGTGGAGGTCTGTATGTGTGGTAGTGGAGGTCTGTATGTGTGGTGGTGGAGGTCTGTATGTGTGGTGGTGGAGGTCTGTATGTGTGGTGGTGGAGGTCTGTATGTGTGGTGGTGGGTCTGTACGTGCGGTAGTGGTGGTCTGTATGTGTGGTGGTGGGTCTGTATGTGTGGTAGTGGTGGGTCTGTATGTGTGGTGGTGGAGGTCTGTATGTGTGGTGGTGGAGGTCTGTATGTGTGGTGGTGGAGGTCTGTATGTGTGGTGGTGGGTCTGTATGTGTGGTAGTGGAGGTCTGTATGTGTAGTAGTGGAGGTCTGTATGTGTGGTGGTGGGTCTGTATGTGTGGTGGTGGGTCTGTATGTGTGGTGATGGAGGTCTGTATGTGTGGTGATGGGTCTGTATGTGTGGTGGTGGAGGTCTGTATGTGTGGTAGCGGTGGTCTGTATGTGTGGTGGTGGTGGTCTGTATGTGTGGTAGTGGTGGGTCTGTATGTGTGGTGGTGGAGGTCTGTATGTGTGGTGGTGGAGGTCTGTATGTGTAGTAGTGGAGGTCTGTATGTGTGGTGGTGGGTCTGTATGTGTGGTGGTGGAGGTCTGTATGTGTGGTAGCGGTGGTCTGTATGTGTGGTGGTGGTGGGTCTGTATGTGTGGTAGTGGTGGGTCTGTATGTGTGGTGGTGGAGGTCTGTATGTGTGGTGGTGGAGGTCTGTATGTGTGGTGGTGGGTCTGTATGTGTGGTGGTGGAGGTCTGTATGTGTGGTAGTGGAGGACTGTATGTGCGGTAGTGGAGGCCTGTATGTGTGGTAGTGGAGGGCTGTATGTGTGGTGGTGGAGGGCTGTATGTGTGGTAGTGGTGGGTCTGTATGTGTGGTAGTGGTGGGTCTGTATGTGTGGTGGTGGAGGTCTGTATGTGTGGTGGTGGTGGGTCTGTATGTGTGGTGGTGGAGGTCTGTATGTGTGGTAGTGGTGGGTCTGTATGTGTGGTAGTGGTGGGTCTGTATGTGTGGTGGTGGAGGTCTGTATGTGTGGTAGTGGAGGTCTGTATGTGTGGTAGTGGTCGGTCTGTATGTGTGGTAGTGGTGGGTCTGTATGTGTGGTGGTGGAGGTCTGTATGTGTGGTGGTGGAGGTCTGTATGTGTGGTGATGGGTCTGTATGTGTGGTGGTGGAGGTCTGTATGTGTGGTAGCGGTGGTCTGTATGTGTGGTGGTGGAGGTCTGTATGTGTGGTAGTGGTGGGTCTGTATGTGTGGTAGTGGTGGGTCTGTATGTGTGGTGGTGGAGGTCTGTATGTGTGGTGGTGGAGGTCTGTATGTGTAGTAGTGGAGGTCTGTATGTGTGGTGGTGGTGGTCTGTATGTGTGGTGGTGGAGGTCTGTATGTGTGGTGGTGGAGGTCTGTATGTGTGGTGGTGGAGGTCTGTATGTGTGGTGGTGGTGGTCTGTATGTGTGGTGGTGGAGGTCTGTATGTGTGGTGGTGGAGGTCTGTATGTGTGGTGGTGGAGGGCTATATATGTGGTAGTGGAGGCCTGTATGTGTGGTGGTGGAGGTCTGTATGTGTGGTAGCGGTGGTCTGTATGTGTGGTGGTGGAGGTCTGTATGTGTGTTAGTGGTGGGTCTGTATGTGTGGTAGTGGAGGCCTGTATATGTGGTAGTGGAGGCCTGTATATGTGGTAGTGGAGGCCTGTATGTGTGGTAGTGGAGGCCTGTATGTGTGGTAGTGGAGGCCTGTATGTGTGGTAGTAGTGGGTCTGTATGTGTGGTGGTGGAGGGCTGTATGTGTGGTAGTGGAGGTCTGTATGTGTGGTGCTGGAGGTCTGTATGTGTGGTAGTGGAGGACTGTATGTGTGGTGGTGGAGGTTTGTATGTGTGGTAGTGGAGGCCTGTATGTGTGGTGGTAGAGGTCTGTATGTGTGGTAGTGGAGGCCTGTATGTGTGGTAGTGGAGGTCTGTATGTGTGGTAGTGGAGGTCTGTATGTGTGGTAGTGGAGGGCTGTATGTATGGTGGTGGTCTGTATGTGTGGTGGTGGTCTGTATGTGTGGTGGTGGTGTTTCTGTATGTGTGGTGGTGGTGGTGGTCTGTGTGTGTGGTAGTGGAGGCCTGTATGTGTGGTGGTGGAGGCCTGTATGTGTGGTGGTGGAGGGTCTGTATGTGCGGTGATGGACGTCTGTATGTGTGGTAGTGGAGGTCTGTATGTGTGGTAGTGGAGTCCTGTATGTGTTGTAGTGGAGGCCTGTATGTGTGGTGGTGGTGGGTCTGTATGTGTGGTGGTGGAGGTCTGTATGTGTGGTGGTGGAGGTCTGTATGTGTGGTGGTGGAGGTCTGTATGTGTGGTGGTGGAGGTCTGTATGTGTGGTAGTGGAGGTCTCTAAGTGTGGTAGTGGAGGTCTGTATGTGTGTAGTGGAGGTCTGTATGTGTGGTACTGGAGGTCTGTATGTGTGGTAGTGGAGGTCTGTATGTGTGGTAGTGGAGGTCTGTATGTTTGGTAGTGGAGGTCTGTATGTGTGGTGGTGGTGGGTCTGAATGTGTGGTGGTGGTGGGTCTGTATGTGTGGTGGTGGAGGCCTGTATGTGTGTTAGTGGAGGCCTGTATGTGTGGTAGTGGAGGTCTGTATGTGTGGTAGTGGAGGCCTGTATGTGTGGTGGTGGTGGGTCTGTATGTGTGGTGGTGGGTCTGTATGTGTGGTAGTGGAGGTCTGTATGTGCGGTAGTGGAGGCCTGTATGTGTGGTAGTGGAGGCCTGTATGTGTGGCAGTGGTGGGTCTGTATGTTTGGTAGTGGAGGTCTGTATGTGTGGTAGTGATGGGTGTGTATGTGTGGTAGTGGAGGTGTGTATGTGTGGTAGTGGTGGTCTGTATGTGTGGTAGTGGAGGCCTGTATGTGTGGTAGTGGTGGGTCTGTATGTGTGGTAGTGGAGGTCTGTATGTGTAGTGGTGGAGGTCTGTATGTTTGGTGGTGGAGGTCTGTATGTGAGGTGGTGGAGGTCTGTATATGTGGTGGTGGTGGTCTGTATGTGTGGTGGTGGAGGTCTGTATGTGTGGTGGTGGTGGTCTGTATGTGTGGTAGTGGAGGCCTGTATGTGTGGTGGTGGAGGCCTGTATGTGTGGTGGTGGAGGCCTGTATGTGTGGTGGTGGAGGTCTGTATGTGTGGTGGTGGAGGTCTGTATGTGTGGTAGTGGAGGTCTGTATGTGTGGTAGTGGAGGTCTGTATGTGTGGTAGTGGTGGATCTGTATGTGTGGTGGTGGAGGCCTGTATGTGTGGTAGTGGAGGTCTGTATGTGTGGTAGTGGAGGTCTGTATGTGTGGTAGTGGAGGTCTGTATGTGTGGTAGTGGTGGATCTGTATGTGTGGTAGTGGAGGTCTGTATGTGTGGTAGTGGAGGTCTGTATGTGTGGTGGTGGACGTCTGTATGTGTGGTAGTGGTGGGTCTGTATGTGTGGTAGTGGTGGGTCTGTATGTGTGGTGGTGGAGGTCTGTATGTGTGGTGATGGGTCTGTATGTGTGGTGGTGGAGGTCTGTATGTGTGGTGGTGGAGGTCTGTATGTGTGGTAGCTGTGGTCTGTATGTGTGGTGGTGGAGGTCTGTATGTGTGGTAGTGGTGGGTCTGTATGTGTGGTAGTGGTGGGTCTGTATGTGTGGTGGTGGAGGTCTGTATGTGTGGTGGTGGAGGTCTGTATGTGTAGTAGTGGAGGTCTGTATGTGTGGTGGTGGTGGTCTGTATGTGTGGTGGTGGAGGTCTGTATGTGTGGTGGTGGAGGTCTGTATGAGTGGTGGTGGAGGCCTGTATGTGTGGTAGTGGTGGGTCTGTATGTGCGGTAGTGGTGGTCTGTATGTGCGGTGGTGGGTCTGTATGTGTGGTAGTGGTGGGTCTGTATGTGTGGTGGTGGAGGTCTGTATGTGTGGTAGTGGAGGTCTGTATGTGTGGTGGTGGAGGTCTGTATGTGTGGTGGTGGAGGTCTGTATGTGTGGTGGTGGAGGTCTGTATGTGTGGTGGTGGGTCTGTATGTGCGGTAGTGGTGGTCTGTATGTGTGGTGGTGGGTCTGTATGTGTGGTAGTGGTGGGTCTGTATGTGTGGTGGTGGAGGTCTGTATGTGTGGTGGTGGAGGTCTGTATGTGTGGTGGTGGAGGTCTGTATGTGTGGTGGTGGGACTGTATGTGTGGTAGTGGAGGTCTGTATGTGTAGTAGTGGAGGTCTGTATGTGTGGTGGTGTGTCTGTATGTGTGGTGGTGGGTCTGTATGTGTGGTGATGGAGGTCTGTATGTGTGGTGATGGGTCTGTATGTGTGGTGGTGGAGGTCTGTATGTGTGGTAGCGGTGGTCTGTATGTGTGGTGGTGGTGGTCTGTATGTGTGGTAGTGGTGGGTCTGTATGTGTGGTGGTGGAGGTCTGTATGTGTGGTGGTGGAGGTCTGTATGTGTAGTAGTGGAGGTCTGTATGTGTGGTGGTGGGTCTGTATGTGTGGTGGTGGAGGTCTGTATGTGTGGTAGCGGTGGTCTGTATGTGTGGTGGTGGTGGGTCTGTATGTGTGGTAGTGGTGGGTCTGTATGTGTGGTGGTGGAGGTCTGTATGTGTGGTGGTGGAGGTCTGTATGTGTGGTGGTGGGTCTGTATGTGTGGTGGTGGAGGTCTGTATGTGTGGTGGTGGAGGTCTGTATGTGTGGTGGTGGAGGTCTGTATGTGTGGTGGTGGAGGTCTGTATGTGCGGTAGTGGAGGCCTGTATGTGTGGTAGTGGAGGGCTGTATGTGTGGTGGTGGAGGGCTGTATGTGTGGTAGTGGTGGGTCTGTATGTGTGGTAGTGGTGGGTCTGTATGTGTGGTGGTGGAGGTCTGTATGTGTGGTGGTGGTGGGTCTGTATGTGTGGTGGTGGAGGTCTGTATGTGTGGTAGTGGTGGGTCTGTATGTGTGGTAGTGGTGGGTCTGTATGTGTGGTGGTGGAGGTCTGTATGTGTGGTAGTGGAGGTCTGTATGTGTGGTAGTGGTCGGTCTGTATGTGTGGTAGTGGTGGGTCTGTATGTGTGGTGGTGGAGGTCTGTATGTGTGGTGGTGGAGGTCTGTATGTGTGGTGATGGGTCTGTATGTGTGGTGGTAGAGGTCTGTATGTGTGGTAGCGGTGGTCTGTATGTGTGGTGGTGGAGGTCTGAATGTGTGGTAGTGGTGGGTCTGTATGTGTGGTAGTGGTGGGTCTGTATGTGTGGTGGTGGAGGTCTGTATGTGTGGTGGTGGAGGTCTGTATGTGTGGTGGTGGAGGTCTGTATGTGTGGTGGTGGGTCTGTATGTGTGGTAGTGGAGGTCTGTATGTGTAGTAGTGGAGGTCTGTATGTGTGGTGGTGGGTCTGTATGTGTGGTGGTGGGTCTGTATGTGTGGTGATGGAGGTCTGTATGTGTGGTGATGGGTCTGTATGTGTGGTGGTGGAGGTCTGTATGTGTGGTAGCGGTGGTCTGTATGTGTGGTGGTGGTGGTCTGTATGTGTGGTAGTGGTGGGTCTGTATGTGTGGTGGTGGAGGTCTGTATGTGTGGTGGTGGAGGTCTGTATGTGTAGTAGTGGAGGTCTGTATGTGTGGTGGTGGGTCTGTATGTGTGGTGGTGGAGGTCTGTATGTGTGGTAGCGGTGGTCTGTATGTGTGGTGGTGGTGGGTCTGTATGTGTGGTAGTGGTGGGTCTGTATGTGTGGTGGTGGAGGTCTGTATGTGTGGTGGTGGAGGTCTGTATGTGTGGTGGTGGGTCTGTATGTGTGGTGGTGGAGGTCTGTATGTGTGGTGGTGGAGGTCTGTATGTGTGGTGGTGGAGGTCTGTATGTGTGGTGGTGGAGGTCTGTATGTGCGGTAGTGGAGGCCTGTATGTGTGGTAGTGGAGGGCTGTATGTGTGGTGGTGGAGGGCTATATGTGTGGTAGTGGTGGGTCTGTATGTGTGGTAGTGGTGGGTCTGTATGTGTGGTGGTGGAGGTCTGTATGTGTGGTGGTGGTGGGTCTGTATGTGTGGTGGTGGAGGTCTGTATGTGTGGTAGTGGTGGGTCTGTATGTGTGGTAGTGGTGGGTCTGTATGTGTGGTGGTGGAGGTCTGTAAGTGTGGTAGTGGAGGTCTGTATGTGTGGTAGTGGTCGGTCTGTATGTGTGGTAGTGGTGGGTCTGTATGTGTGGTGGTGGAGGTCTGTATGTGTGGTGGTGGAGGTCTGTATGTGTGGTGATGGGTCTGTATGTGTGGTGGTGGAGGTCTGTATGTGTGGTAGCGGTGGTCTGTATGTGTGGTGGTGGAGGTCTGTATGTGTGGTAGTGGTGGGTCTGTATGTGTGGTAGTGGTGGGTCTGTATGTGTGGTGGTGGAGGTCTGTGTGTGTGGTGGTGGAGGTCTGTATGTGTAGTAGTGGAGGTCTGTATGTGTGGTGGTGGTGGTCTGTATGTGTGGTGGTGGAGGTCTGTATGTGTGGTGGTGGAGGTCTGTATGTGTGGTGGTGGAGGTCTGTATGTGTGGTGGTGGTGGTCTGTATGTGTGGTGGTGGAGGTCTGTATGTGTGGTGGTGGAGGTCTGTATGTGTGGTGGTGGAGGGCTATATATGTGATAGTGGAGGCCTGTATGTGTGGTAGTGGAGGCCTGTATGTGTGGTAGTAGTGGGTCTGTATGTGTGGTGGTGGAGGGCTGTATGTGTGGTAGTGGAGGACTGTATGTGTGGTGGTGGAGGTCTGTATGTGTGGTAGTGGAGGCCTGTATGTGTGGTGGTAGAGGTCTGTATGTGTGGAAGTGGAGGCCTGTATGTGTGGTAGTGGAGGTCTGTATGTGTGGTAGTGGAGGTCTGTATGTGTGGTAGTGGAGGGCTGTATGTATGGTGGTGGTCTGTATGTGTGGTGGTGGTCTGTATGTGTGGTGGTGGTGTTTCTGTATGTGTGGTGGTGGTGGTCTGTATGTGTGGTAGTGGAGGCCTGTATGTGTGGTGGTGGAGGCCTGTATGTGTGGTGGTTGAGGGTCTGTATGTGCGGTGATGGACGTCTGTATGTGTGGTAGTGGAGGTCTGTATGTGTGGTAGTGGAGTCCTGTATGTGTTGTAGTGGAGGCCTGTATGTGTGGTGGTGGTGGGTCTGTATGTGTGGTGGTGGAGGTCTGTATGTGTGGTGGTGGAGGTCTGTATGTGTGGTGGTGGAGGTCTGTATGTGTGGTGGTGGAGGTCTGTATGTGTGGTAGTGGAGGTCTGTATGTGTGGTAGTGGAGGTCTGTATGTGTGTAGTGGAGGTCTGTATGTGTGGTGGTGGAGGTCTGTATGTGTGGTAGTGGAGGTCTGTATGTGTGGTAGTGGAGGTCTGTATGTTTGGTAGTGGAGGTCTGTATGTGTGGTGGTGGTGGGTCTGAATGTGTGGTGGTGGTGGGTCAGTATGTTTGGTGGTGGAGGCCTGTATGTGTGGTAGTGGAGGCCTGTATGTGTGGTAGTGGAGGTCTGTATGTGTGGTAGTGGAGGCCTGTATGTGTGGTAGTGGTGGGTCTGTATGTGTGCTAGTGGTGGGTCTGTATGTGTGGTGGTGGAGGTCTGTATGTGTGGTGGTGGAGGTCTGTATGTGTAGTAGTGGAGGTCTGTATGTGTGGTGGTGGTGGTCTGTATGTGTGGTGGTGGAGGTCTGTATGTGTGGTGGTGGAGGTCTGTATGAGTGGTGGTGGAGGCCTGTATGTGTGGTAGTGGTGGGTCTGTATGTGCGGTAGTGGTGGTCTGTATGTGCGGTGGTGGGTCTGTATGTGTGGTAGTGGTGGGTCTGTATGTGTGGTGGTGGAGGTCTGTATGTGTGGTAGTGGAGGTCTGTATGTGTGGTAGTGGAGGTCTGTATGTTTGGTAGTGGAGGTCTGTATGTGTGGTGGTGGTGGGTCTGAATGTGTGGTGGTGGTGGGTCTGTATGTGTGGTGGTGGAGGCCTGTATGTGTGGTAGTGGAGGCCTGTATGTGTGGTAGTGGAGGTCTGTATGTGTGGTAGTGGAGGCCTGTATGTGTGGTGGTGGTGGGTCTGTATGTGTGGTGGTGGGTCTGTATGTGTGGTAGTGGAGGTCTGTATGTGCGGTAGTGGAGGCCTGTATGTGTGGTAGTGGAGGCCTGTATGTGTGGCAGTGGTGGGTCTGTATGTTTGGTAGTGGAGGTCTGTATGTGTGGTAGTGATGGGTGTGTATGTGTGGTAGTGGAGGTGTGTATGTGTGGTAGTGGTGGTCTGTATGTGTGGTAGTGGTGGTCTGTATGTGTGGTAGTGGAGGCCTGTATGTGTGGTAGTGGTGGGTCTGTATGTGTGGTAGTGGAGGTCTGTATGTGTGGTGGTGGAGGTCTGTATGTTTGGTGGTGGAGGTCTGTATGTGAGGTGGTGGAGGTCTGTATATGTGGTGGTGGTGGTCTGTATGTGTGGTGGTGGAGGTCTGTATGTGTGGTGGTGGTGGTCTGTATGTGTGGTAGTGGAGGCCTGTATGTGTGGTGGTGGAGGCCTGTATGTGTGGTGGTGGAGGCCTGTATGTGTGGTGGTGGAGGCCTGTATGTGTGGTAGTGGAGGTCTGTATGTGTGGTAGTGGTGGATCTGTATGTGTGGTGGTGGAGGCCTGTATGTGTGGTAGTGGAGGTCTGTATGTGTGGTAGTGGTGGATCTGTATGTGTGGTAGTGGAGGTCTGTATGTGTGGTAGTGGAGGTCTGTATGTGTGGTGGTGGAGGTCTGTATGTGTGGTAGTGGTGGGTCTGTATGTGTGGTAGTGGTGGGTCTGTATGTGTGGTGGTGGAGGTCTGTATGTGTGGTGATGGGTCTGTATGTGTGGTGGTGGAGGTCTGTATGTGTGGTGGTGGAGGTCTGTATGTGTGGTAGCTGTGGTCTGTATGTGTGGTGGTGGAGGTCTGTATGTGTGGTAGTGGTGGGTCTGTATGTGTGGTAGTGGTGGGTCTGTATGTGTGGTGGTGGAGGTCTGTATGTGTGGTGGTGGAGGTCTGTATGTGTAGTAGTGGAGGTCTGTATGTGTGGTGGTGGTGGTCTGTATGTGTGGTGGTGGAGGTCTGTATGTGTGGTGGTGGAGGTCTGTATGAGTGGTGGTGGAGGCCTGTATGTGTGGTAGTGGTGGGTCTGTATGTGCGGTAGTGGTGGTCTGTATGTGCGGTGGTGGGTCTGTATGTGTGGTAGTGGTGGGTCTGTATGTGTGGTGGTGGAGGTCTGTATGTGTGGTAGTGGAGGTCTGTATGTGTGGTCGTGGAGGTCTGTATGTGTGGTGGTGGAGGTCTGTATGTGTGGTGGTGGAGGTCTGTATGTGTGGTGGTGGGTCTGTATGTGCGGTAGTGGTGGTCTGTATGTGTGGTGGTGGGTCTGTATGTGTGGTAGTGGTGGGTCTGTATGTGTGGTGGTGGAGGTCTGTATGTGTGGTGGTGGAGGTCTGTATGTGTGGTGGTGGAGGTCTGTATGTGTGGTGGTGGGTCTGTATGTGTGGTAGTGGAGGTCTGTATGTGTAGTAGTGGAGGTCTGTATGTGTGGTGGTGTGTCTGTATGTGTGGTGGTGGGTCTGTATGTGTGGTGATGGAGGTCTGTATGTGTGGTGATGGGTCTGTATGTGTGGTGGTGGAGGTCTGTATGTGTGGTAGCGGTGGTCTGTATGTGTGGTGGTGGTGGTCTGTATGTGTGGTAGTGGTGGGTCTGTATGTGTGGTGGT
>NW_027189130.1:3573101-3634411 GCF_040958095.1 Procambarus clarkii
ACGTCTCACACCACACTACTACCACGCCTCACACCACGCCACTACCACGCCTCACACCACGCCACTATCACGCCTCACACCCCGCCACTACCACGCATCACACCACACCACTACCACGGCTCACACCACGCCACTACCACGCCTCACACCCCGCCACTACCACGCCTCACACCACACCACTACCACGCCTCACACCACACCACTACCACGCCTCACACCACACCTCTACCACGCCTCACACCACGCCACTACCACGCCTCACACCACGCCACTACCACGCCTCACACCACGCCACTACCACGCCTCACACCCCGCCACTACCACGCCTCACGCCACTACACGCCTCACACCACGCCTCACACCACTCTACTACCACGCCTCACACCACGCCACTACCACGCCTCACACCCGCCACTACCAAGCCTCACACCATGCCACTACCACGCCTCACACCACGCCACTACCACGCCTCACACCACGCCACTACCACGCCTCACACCACGCCACTACCACGCCTCACACCATGCCACTACCACGCCTCACACCACGCCACTACCACGCCTCACACCACGCCACTACCACGCCTCACACCACGCCACTACCACGCCTCACACCACCACTACCACGCCTCTCCACTCTATTACCACGCCTCACACCACGCCACTACCACGCCTCAAACCACGCCACTACCACGCCTCACACCACGCCACTACCATGCCTCACACCATGCCACTACCACGCCTCACACCACGCCACTACCACGCCTCACACCACGCCACTACCACGCCTCACACCCGCCACTACCACGCCTCACACCACACTACTACCACGCCTCACACCACGCCACTACCACGCCTCACACCACGCCACTATCACGCCTCACACCCGCCACTACCACGCATCACACCACACCACTACCACGCCTCACACCACGCCACTACCACGCCTTACACCCCGCCACTACCACGCCTCACACCACACCACTACCACGCCTCACACCACGCCATACCATGCCTCACACCATGCCACTACCACGCCTTACACCACGCCACTACCACGCCTCACACCACGCCACTACCACGCCTCACACCACGCCACTACCACGCCTCACACCACTCTACTACCACGCCTCACACCACGCCACTACAACGCCTCACACCAGGCCACTACCACGCCTCACACCACGCCACTACCACGCCTCACACCACACCACTACCATGCCTCACACCACGCCACTACCATGCCTCACACCCCGCCACTACCACGCCTCACACCACGCCACTACCACGCCTCACACCACACCACTACCACGCCTCACACCACACCACTACCACGCCTCACACCACGCCACTACCATGCCTCACACCCCGCCACTACCACGCCTCACACCACGCCACTACCATGCCTCACACCCCGCCACTACCACGCCTCACACCACGCCACTACCACGCCTCACACCACGCCACTACCACGCCTCACTACCACGCCTCACACCACACCACTACCACGCCTCACACCACGCCACTACCATGCCTCACACCCGCCACTACCACGCCTCACACCACGCCACTACCATGCCTCACCCCGCCACTACCATGCCTCACTCCACGCCACTACCACGCCTCACACCACGCCACTACCATGCCTCACACCCCGCCACTAACCACGCCTCACACCACGCCACTACCATGCCGCACACCCCGCCACTACCACGCCTCTCACCATGCAACTACATGCCTTACACCACACCACTACACGACTTACACTACTCCACTTATACCATGCCACTACTCTCCTCAATCTCCTCCATCACCCTCTTCAACACCAGCCCCCATTTACACCTTCACCACATCTCCCCTATCTCCCCCTCATCACCCCTTCCTCCATCTCCTCCTTCATCACCCTCCTCCATCTCCTCCTTCATCACCCTCCTCCATCTTTCCCTTCATCACCCTCCCCCATCATCCTCCTTCACCACCCTCCCCCATCTCCCCCTTCACCACCCTCCCCCATCTCCACCCTCATCACCCTCCTCCATCTCCCTCTTCATCACCCTCCCCATCTTCACCACCCTCCTCCATCTCCTTCCTCCATCTTCCCCTTACTCTCTACACCTCTCCGCTACTCCACGCTACTACACCAGGCTACTTCACCACACTATACACCTGACTACTACACCCCGCTTCTGCACCACACCACTACACTAGGCTACTACAGCATGCTACTACACCAGGCTACTGCACAACACCACTACACCAG
Organism: Procambarus clarkii; assembly: GCF_040958095.1. Lineage (NCBI taxonomy): Eukaryota > Metazoa > Arthropoda > Malacostraca > Decapoda > Cambaridae > Procambarus > Procambarus clarkii. The sequence goes on from NW_027189130.1 coordinate 3,575,361, forward strand.
GCTACTACACCATGCTACTACTCCACGATACTACACCACACCACTACACCAGGCTACTACATCAGGATGCTACACCACGCTACTTCTTTTTTTTTTTAGATATATACAATGAGTTGTTACATTCTTGTACAGCCACTAGTACGCGTAGCGATTTCGGGCAGGTCCCTGGAATACGATCCCCCCTGCCGCGAAGAATCGTTTTTTCATCCAAGTACACATTTTACTGTTGCGTTAAACAGAGGCTACAGTTAAGGAATTGCGCCCAGTAAATCCTCCCCGGCCAGGATACGAACCATGACATAGCGCTCGCGGAACGCCAGGCGAGTGTCTTACCACTACACCAAGGAGACTGTTTGCTATACTTCACCAGGCTACTGCACCACGCTGCTATACCAGGCTACTCCACCAGGCTACAACACCATGCTAATACTCCACGCTACTACATCACACTACTACACTAGGCTATTACACCAGGATACTACACAATACCCACTACACCAGGCTGCTACACCATGCCAATACACCAGGCTACAACACCATGCTACTACACCAGGCTACTAGACCACGCCACTACACCATGCTACTACACCATGCCACAATACCACGCCACAACATCACGCTACATCACCAGGGTTCTAAACCACACCACTACACCACGCTACTACACCACACTACTACACCATGCCATAACACCACGCCACTACACCATGCTACTACAACAGGCTACTACACCATGTCACTACACCAGGCTACTACACCACACTACTACACAATGCCACTACACCAGGCTACTACACAAGGTACTACACTGGCTACTTCACCACACCACAACACCGCACTACTACCACCACGCTACTACACCATGCTACTACAACAGGCTACTAGACCACGCCCACTACACCAGGCTACACCATGCTACTACACGTCATTACTCCAGGCTACTAAACCACGCCACTACACCTCACTAGTGCACCACGCTACTACGCCACAACACCAGCCTACTACACAGTAGTAGGGATGACGGCGTTTGAGCCCTTTTTTTTCTGGGAAAAAGGGCCGATATGCCTCACCGTTTTTCACCAAACTTTGGAAAAAGGGCCGATATGCCAGACCGTTTTCACCGAACATTTGGAAAAAAGGGGCTAATATGCCTCACCGTTTTCACGGAACTTTGGAAAAAGGGTCGACATGCCTCACTGTATTCGCCGAACTTTTTCTGGGAAAAAGGACTCATATGGCACACAGTTTTCAACGAACTTTGGAAAAGGGTCTATATGCATCTTAGAGGTTTATTATAAGGAAAATAATTTCATAGAAGTTTGTTAAGAGTTCTTATGAGGAAAATAATTTCAGAGATGTTAGAAGTTTATTATAAAAGTCAGGGCAAGTTAGCTTTTCTTATTACCGAGAATAAATGACATAAACAGTTATTTAGTCCGTATATGTTTAAGTATGATTCTTACATAGGAACTAGTATATGTCTATGTAACTGAATCATTACCTTGCCATCCCCCTCCCCCTTCCCTCCCAACCCACTGCATCTCCTGCTCCTACCTCAGACCCCCCTCCCTCCCCCTTACCTCCCAACCTCCCGGCGTCATCTGTGTTTACCTTTACACCGCCTGCAGGTCACCTCCCTGTTATGGTCTCAGCCTGCAGGAGAAACGAGTCTCCCCCTTGAGAGTATTCAACAAGCCTGACCTAACTAGAAAGTATAGGAACTATAGAGGTTGATAACACATATGTAAAATAGTTGCTTGGATTCAATGAACAATTTGAGATAAGGGCAGTAATAAGAAAACAGATAAATGGATGGTTAGGAGATGTGGATATTTTGCTGGAGGTGTGAGGCTTGCTTCTGGAGGCTTTGACCTCACTTGAGGCCCAGACATCGCAGGGAGAAAGCCGTGCTCCGTTGAGCTCCCATCAGAAGGGAACCCCTAGTGATATATCTCCAAGAGAAGAGAAGGGTGCAGGACGTGCCAGCTGTGGAATCGAGCTGAGAACGTTGTCGGTCTCAAGTCCTGGACGGCTAGGAGAGTATTAAGCCGCCCAGAGACATTATCGTGGGCTGTGGCAGCGCCCTGACCAGGCTTCGTCAGAGGGAGGAGCGCCCTCGACCAGATAATCTGTGGTAAGCACGATTTATGCCAGTTCATAGTGATTGCTTGTAGTTGGTTGTGTGCTCAGCGACAGTAGCAATTTTATTGATAAGTTAGACATGTTTTCGTAAAGCAGAAAGCCCTAAAATAAGAGAGTGGAGAAGGAGGAACACGGAGCGACATCCGTCCCCTCTGAGCGCTGGCAGGTGACTGAGAGCTCCCGACGGCGGAGGCTCCACCCGGAGTGAGTGAGGCCCACCGGGCAAGGTGGAGCATGGACCCGCCCAACGGGGGAGTCCACTCTCACAGTACGTAAAGGACAGATAGAGGTTGGAGGCAAACATATTGTGTGATTATTTTTGTTTATGTGTTAAAGGGGAAACATTTTTATTGGAGTGTCGATGGGTTGCAGGTTTGTCTTTGGGGAAGAAGTTGCTGAGAACTCGAAGCCAGCACAGATGAAGTAGTGATGAGACTCCAAGGTAGTGGAGGAAAGGACCTCGAGCTGTGAGGAGAAGCAGTGAAGAGGAGTGTCATGTGCTTCTGTAGAGGTGGTGAAGCACCATAGTTGCTCGAGGGAACTTCATGGTGTAGCAGCCAAGAGAGCTGTGGAGGACCCTATCAGAAGGGTGAAGCACCGTAGTTGCTCAAGGAAACTTCATGATAGCAGCCTGGAGAAGCTGCAGGTAGTTAAGTCCTGGTAGTTAAGCCCGGAAGAACCTAAAGATATCATGGTAGTGAACTTCCAGAGGTGGAAGGGAAGTTCTGGTGGATTACTTGTAGGGAGTTGATAGTGTTTGGTTGTCATTAGCGTGCAAGACGCAGTGAGAGGTGAGTGACTGTTTGCATTCTTATGTCAAGGAGTGTTTTATACTGAAGTTTAGAGTTACAGTCGTAGGCTGGATTAACTACAAATGTATGTGATCTAGAACTGATAGGGTGATCGATTGATCATTGTTGTGTATCAAGGAACATTTTTTACTGATATATGTTAGTGCATTCACTGCTGATTTTCCTTGTACACGTTTATAGAAATTTATATATATTCTCTTGCTGATAGTGCAACAGTGTATGTAGACTTGATCTACTTGAGGAGGTTGATAGTATCAGGTGGTGAATCAGAAGATAGGATACCACTTGGTAAACTGATAATAGAGTTCTGATGGTGTTGGAGAGCAACCTGATTGTAATAGTATAGAGTATAGGATTCATTCTTATTATATGTGTATATGTATTGTGTATGTGCTCTGTTCAGTAAATGTATTCAAATTTGCTGGTGTTTGCCCTTGTCCTAGTGAGGCTTCCCAGGAAATAGTAAGGGAAGAGAGAGAGAGAGAAAGAACCAAGAACCACCGCTGTGGACAGGGTAGGACGAAAACTAGTAAGTTAAAGGGGATTGAGAAGATCATATCACATAAGGAGAGAGTGGGGAGTCACAGCGGCTCGAGTGGGTGTGTGCACGTGACAACGAGGCTAAGTGTTGGAGCCGCATCCCCTAAATGTGTGACGTTGAGCCCCTCTCCAAGAGCCACAAGCGCCTAGTGTGATCTCCTAGCGAGGTATAAGCACTCTGCCGAGTTGTGGGTTGGGTTGTCCGTAAATGAGGAACACGCAAGGATCAACACCACCAACCCACAATCTATAATACTCCATAATCTCATCTTCTCCATAATATCTGGACAGTCCCTCCCACCTCTCTCTGCCTGTTACCGTACCCCTCTCTCCTTCATATTGTTCATTAATAATTCTGTACCGCTATTTAGACATCATAATGTTTGTTCCTTTACATTAAACGAGTCAGTTTTACACAAATCAACCGATTCAGTAAGCAAGTTCTAGCTCCTGTCCTCAGCCTTTGTTCCCTCTCATAACATCTTTACTAACAGTCCAATCCCCCTGAAATTTTAAACAGTCACATTTCAGACGTAGTAAATAAGATCCGAACAATTACTGAGTTCTAGCTCCTGTCCTCAGCCTTCTTTCCCTCTCGTATCTTCGTTAATATCTATTCAATTTCCCTGAAACTTATACCCTCTGTATATCAGACACAGTAAATAAGATCAAATCAGTTACTGAGCTCCAGCTCATGTCCCCCACCTTAGTTCATTTGTACACGTTCTTTAGTAACAATTACCAAACTCTTGCTCACGTTCGCTGCCATAGCTCATTTGTACATGTTCTTTATTATCAGATCAATTCCCCTGAAACTTTAAGATCACTCTATTTCTACGTAGTAAATAAATCAAAACATTAACCGAGTTTCAGCTCATGTTCTCCTCCTTAGTTCAATGTTCATCAAAATTGATTCAAATCAAGTCCCTCTCCAGTCTATCAAAGTAAACATCATGGCCTTTAATACCCTTTTTGTACTCAGCTATGTAATATTCACACGGTCATATAACACCTTGCCTTCAATACTTTTTGTTTACCCAAGTAAGCAATAATCACACGGTCAAAAATCGCAACTTACCCTTTCTCTCCCTTACCTACTCATCCCCAACGTATCCAAACCTTCAATAATCGTACTCATATTTGCATATTTTCTCTATATTCACTGTTTTCTTCGTATTCTCATCCATGTTATCCATGTTCACTCCATGTTCTTCAAATGTTCACCGCCCATTCAGTTCATATTTTTTTCACCAGTTTTCTCCATTTTTTCTATGCTCTTACTCTTAGTCTCATGATGTTCTCTACAAATTCTAGTCATATTTTCTATGTTTTCATGTTCATCTCATGTTCTCTTTACAACTTTTATACTCAATATTCATGCTGGCTTCCATATTTTTTGTGTTCTTTGGCAATACTCATGTTCCTCTACAAGTTCATGTTCCTCACAAGATCACTTCGTTTATCACCTTCACTTACATGTTTCTACATTCTTTGTCATATTCTCTATGTTCTTCACAAGTTCATTGTTCATTCTTTGTATTCCCTATTCTCCTTATCATGTTTTCATATTCTCTGTAAGTTCATATTCCCAACATGTTCACTGTATTCATAAACTTTTCTTACATGTTTTCTGTGTTCTTTGCCATGTTCCCCATATGTTCACTGGGTTCATTCCCTTACATGTTATTTAACGTTCCTTACCTAAAAAAATCTTTCGACAATCAATTAAAAACACAGTCACTTTCGTCATTTCTCAACTAAACTTATTATCCAATCAACTAAAAATAGTCAGAATTAGCCTCGTTCAACACCGTTCTTAACTAAAATGGCCTTTCTCTTAGCTAAAAATTGTCAAAGGAAACTTTCCAACACTGTTTATAACTAACTTTATCCATCGTCAATCAACTAAAAATAATAACTTTCATCATTTCTTAACTAAACTTATTCCCCAGTTAAAAGAAAATAACCATGTTCATCATGTTTCATTGTCATTTCCTAACTAAAATTATCCATCTATCAACAGAAAAAGTCATGTTCATCATGTTTTTTAACTAAAGTATTCGTCAGTCAACTAAAATAGTCACTTTCATCCTGTTTCCTTGTCATTTCTTAACTGAAATATCGCTTCTCTCAACTGAAAATAGTCAAGTGTAGCCCCTTTCCAACACTGTTCTTAACTAAAGTAACCTTTCACTTCGCTAAAAATAGTCATATTCATCATTGTTCCTAACTAAAATTATGTGTCGTTAAGTAAGAAATATAGTCAAAGACACTCTTCGAGACATCAAGGACTTACTCAAAGACATCAAAGTTGCACTCAAAGACATCCTTTGAGACATCAAAGACATCCTTAAAGACTTCAAAGACACCTCTCGAGACATCAAAGACACTCTCAAACACACCAAAGGTACTCTTCGAGATATCAAAGTTATTCTTCGAAACATCAAAGTTGCTCTGTAAGATATCTTCGTCCATCAAAGTTATTCTCAGAGATATCTAAAGATATTCTCAGAGACATCAAAAGTTATTCTAAGACATCAAAAGTTATTCTCAGAGCTACCCAAAAGCTATTCTCAGAGTCATCAATGGTATTCTCAGAGTCACCAAAGGTATTCTCAGAGTCATCAAAGTTATTCCAAGAGACATTAAAAATTAATCTCAGTCATCAAACTTGTTCTCAAAGTCATCAATGTTAATCTTTGAGTCATCAAAGGTATTCTCAGTCACCTTCGTTCATCAGAGAAACTTTCCAAAACATCTTTGTTCATCAAAGTTATTCTCTATGACATCAAAAGTTATTCTCTAAGACATCAAAATCATTCTCAGTGTCATCAGAAGTTATTCTCAGTCATCAAAGGTAATTTCTAAGTCACTTTCATTCATCAAAGTTATTCTCTAAGTCATGAAAGTTATTCCCAGGGACATTAAAAATTAATCTCCGTCATCAAAAAATTAATCTCAATTATCAAATGTTATTCTCTAAGTAACCTTTCATTCATCAGAGGAACTTTCTAAGACATCTTCGTTCATCAAAGTTGTTCTCTAAGTCATCAAAAGTTATTCTTAGTCATCAAAGTTGTTCTCTAAGTCATCAAAGCTGTTCTCTAAGACACCGAAGTCATTCTCAGACTCATCAAAAGGTACTCTCATATCATCAAAGTTGTTCTCAGAGATATCTAAAGTTATTCTCAGAGTCATCAAAGCTATTTTCAGTGTCATCAAAGGTAATCTCTAACTCACTTTCGTTCATCAAAGTTAATCTTAGAGTCGTCAAAGGTAATCTCTAACTCATCTTCGTTCATCAATGTCGTTCTCTAAGTCACCTTCGTTCATCAAAGAAACTCTCCTTCTTCCATCAAGTTATTCCTTAAGACATCAATGTTGTTCTCTAAGACATCTTCAGTCATAAAAATTTCTCTCTAAATGTAACTAGCTCAGCTTTTCATATGAAACTTACACTTCTGATAAAATATATTTTCTTAGACACTTTACCTTTAAAAGTGTTCTCTGGACAACACTGCTTAAACCTTCCTAACCTATCCTCCCCCATCTAATGTTACTTACCTAACATACCTATCCTAACTTAACGTAAATTACCTATCTTAACCTAACTTACCTAGCCTATCCTAACTTACCTTACCTAACCTAACCTATCCTAACTTAACTTGCATAACCTAACCTAACTTACCTACCTAACCTAACTTAACTAACCTAACCTAACCTAACCTATCTTACCAAACTTAACTTAACTATCCTAGCCTAACCTAACCTATCTTACCTATCGTAACTTAACTAACCTAACCAAACTTAACCTAACTTAACTTAACCTAACCTAACTTATCTAATCTATCCTAACTTACCTAACCTCTCCTAACTTACTTTACCTAACCTAACCTATCCAAACTTAACTTGCATAACCTAACCAAACCTAACCTAACTAACCAACCTAGCCTAACTAACCTAACCTAACTTAACCTAACCTAACCTAAATTACCTAACTTAACCTAACCTAACTTACTTACCTAACCTATGCTAACTTACCTTACCTAACCTATCCTAACATAACTTGCATAACCTAACCTAACTAACCTAACCTAACTTAACTAACCTAACCTAACCTAACTTACTTACCTAACCTATCCTAACTTACCTTACCTATCCTAACTTACCTTACCTAACCTATCCTACCATAACTTGCATAACCTAACCTAACCTAACTAACCTAACCTAACTTAACTAACCTAACCTAACTTAACCTTACTTACCTAACCTATCCTAACTTACCTTACCTAACCTAACCTATCCTAACTTATCTTGCATAACCTAACCTAACCTAACTTAACTAACCTAACATAACTAACCTAACTTAACCTAACCTAACTTACCTATCCTAAGTTTACTAACCTAACCTAACTTTCATAACCTATCCTAACTTAACTAACCTATCCCTACCTAACTCGCATAATCTAACTTAATCTAACCTAACTTAACCTAACCTAACCTAACTTACCTATCCTAACTTAACTAACCTATCCTTACCTAACTCGCATAATCTAACCTAACTTAACCTAACCTTACTAACCTAATCTAACTTACCTATCCGAACTTAACTAACCTATCCTTACCTAACTTATCTTGCATAACCTAAATTACCGTAAGCTAACTTAAAGTAAATTACCTAACTTAACCGTACATACCCAAACTGATGTATCCTAACTTACCTAGTCAAACTCACGCAACAAGACATGACCTAACTTACATAAATATTCCTGCTTGTCTTTTGTGTTTCGTCAATCAATGTCTCATATTCATTTGTTCGTTTCAATTGTTAACTTCTCAATTGGTCATTTATGCATTTCAAGTGTCGTTTGTTAAAGATTGGGTATTTAAGCATTTCAAAGGATTTTCGTTATATATGGGCATTTACTCGTTTCAAAAGTTAATTTCTCATATGGTCATTTCTGCATTTCAAGGGTTATTTGCTAAAGATTGGGTATTTAAGCATTTCAAAGGACTTTTGTTATATATGGGCATTTACTCGTTTCAAGAGTTAGTTTCTCAAATGGTCATTTTTGCATTTCAAGGGTTATTTGTTAAAGTTCATCAAGTTGCTCATAAATTGTATTTATTATGTTTGTTATAATTGTTCATATTCTTCCACCCTTTAACCTAACCACTTGTGATCTTAGTGTATTTATTATGTTTGTAATAATTGTCTTATTCTTTCCCCCCTTAACCTAACCTCTTTAATATTAGTGTATTCATTATGTTGGTTATCATTTGTTCTTATTCCCCAACCCTTTAACCTAACCTTTCAGATGTAGTTTATTTGTTTATTGTGTTTGACTTATTTGTTGAATATATTATCCTTATCCTAACCTTTCAGATGTAGTTTTGTTTCTCCTTTTTGTATATTTTACCCAAACCCACCATCCCACTTAACCTTCCTTCCTTCTTTTACTTTGTTTTCACAGATAAGTTCATTCTTTATCTTAGTAATAATATAATTACAGTAGTAAAGAATCAGATCTACTAAGACTAGAAATTGAGAAAACCACGAGAGAAAGGGAGTGAGAGCATGGGAAGGAGAACATGGAGTAAGAGAGAGGGGGAGGAAGCGGGAGAATGAGAGAGAGTGAGCGCATGGGAGCATTAAGACTTGAATTTGAGAAAAATAAAAGCATTGGAGCAAATGAGTGAGAGAGAGGGGGAGGACGAGAGAGAATACGGGAGAGAGGGAGAAAAAAGGGGATTACAAGGATGAAAATAGAGAAAAAGGGGTATAGAAGGAGGAAGATAGAGAGAAAAAGGGGGATAGAAGGAGTAGGAGAAACAAAGTAAAAGAAGGAAGGAAGGTTAAGTGGGATGGTGGGTTTGGGTAAAATATACAAAAAGGAGAAACAAAACTACATCTGAAAGGTTAGGATAAGGATAATATATTCAACAAATAAGTCAAACACAATAAACAAATAAACTACATCTGAAAGGTTAGGTTAAAGGGTTGGGGAATAAGAACAAATGATAACCAACATAATGAATACACTAATATTAAAGAGGTTAGGTTAAGGGGGGAAAGAATAAGACAATTATTACAAACATAATAAATACACTAAGATCACAAGTGGTTAGGTTAAAGGGTGGAAGAATATGAACAATTATAACAAACATAATAAATACAATTTATGAGCAACTTGATGAACTTTAACAAATAACCCTTGAAATGCAAAAATGACCATTTGAGAAATTAACTCTTGAAACGAGTAAATGCCCATATATAACAAAAGTCCTTTGAAATTCTAAAATACCCTAACTTTAACAAATAACCCTTGAAATGCAAAAATGACCATTTGAGAAATTAACTTTTAAAACGAGTAAATGCCCATATATAACGAAAATCCTTTGAAATGCTTAAATACCCAATCTTTAACAAACGACACTTGAAATGCATAAATGACCAATTCAGAAGTTAACTATTGAAACGAACAAATGAATATGAGACATTGATTGACGAAACACAAAAGACAAGCAGGAATATTTATGTAAGTTAGGTCATGTCTTGTTGCGTGAGTTTGACTAGGTAAGTTAGGATACATCAGTTTGGGTATGAACGGTTAAGTTAGGTAATTTACCTTAAGTTAGCTTACGGTAATTTAGGTTATGCAAGTTAAGTTAGGTAAGGATAGGTTAGTTAAGTTAGGATAGGTAAGTTAGGTTAGGTTAGTTAGGTTAGGTTAAGTTAGATTAGGTTAAGTTAGATTATACAAGTTAGGTAAGAATAGGTTATGAAAGTTAAGTTAGGTTAGGTAACTTAGGATAGGTAAGTTAGGTTAAGTTACGTTAGATATGTTAGGTTAGTTAAGTTAGGTTAGGTTATGCAAGTTAGGTTAGGTAAGGTTAGTTATTATAGGTTAGGTAAGTTAGGTTAGGTTAGTTAAGTTAGGTTAGGTTACTTAAGTTAGGTTATGCAATTTATATTATGATAGGTTAGGTTAGGTAAGGTAAGTTAGGATAGGTTAGGTAAGTAAGTTAGGTTAGGTTAAGTTAGGTTAGGTTAAGTTAGGTAAGTTAGGTTAGGTTAAGTTAGGTTAGGTTAGGTTAAGTTAGGTTAGTTAAGTTAGGTTAGGTTTGGTTAGGTTATGCAAGTTAAATTTGGATAGGTTAGGTTAGGTAAAGTAAGTTAGGATAGGTTAGGTAAGTTAGGATAGGTTAGGTAAGTTAGGTTAGGTTAGGTTAGGTGTTTTAAGTTAGGATAGGTAAGATAGGTTAGGTTAGGTTAGTTAAGTTAAGTTAGGTAAGATAGGTTAGGTTAGGTTAGTTAAGTTAGGTTAGGTTAGTTAAGTTATGTTATGCAAGTTAAGTTAGGATAGGTAAGGTAAGGTAAGTTAGGATAGGCTAGGTGAGTTTGGTTAAGTTAGGTAATTTACGTTAAGTTAGGATAGGTATGTTTGGTAAGTAACATTAGGTGGGGAGGATAGGTTAGGTAGGTTTAAGCAGTGTTGTCCAGAGAACAGTTTTAAAGGTAAAGTGTCTAAGAAAATATATTTTATCAGAAGTGTAAGTTTCATATGAAAAGCTGAGCTAGTTACATTTAGAGAGACATTTTTATGACTGAAGATGTCTTAGACAACATTGATGAACGAAGATGAGTTATTAACTTTGATGAACGAAAGTGAGTTACAGATTACCTTTGATGACACTGAAAATAGCTTTGATGACTCTGATAATACCTTCAGATATCTCTGAGAACAACTTTGAGGATATGAGAGTACCTTTTGATGAGTCTGAGAATGACTTTGATGTCTTAGAGAACAGCTTTGATGACTTAGAGAATAACTTTGATAACTGAGAATAACTTTTGATGACTTAGAGAACAACTTTGATGAACGAAGATGTCTTAGAAAGCTTCTCTGATGAATGAAAAGTTACTTAGAGAATAACATTTGATAACTGAGATTAACTTTTAATGTCACTGGGAATAACTTTTATGACTTAGAGAATAACTTTGATGAATGAAAGTGACTTAGAAATTACCTTTGATGACTCAGAATAACTTTTGATAACTCTGAGAATGATTTTGATGTCTCAGAGAATAACTTTTGATGTCTTAGAGAATAACTTTGATGAGCAAAGATGTTTTGGAAAGTTTCTCTGATGAACGAAGGTGACTCTAAGAATTCCTTTGATGACTCTAAGATTAACTTTGATGACTTTGAGAATGACTTTTGAGAACATGAGTAGTATTGTTTCATAGCTCAGAGAATAACTTTTGATGACATAGAGAATAACTTTAAATCTTAGAGAACAACAATGATGTCATAAAGAATAAATTTGATGAACGAGGGTGACTTAGAGAAGAACCTTGATGCCTCTGAGAATAACTTTTAATGTCTCATGGAATAACTTTGATGACTCTGAGAATACCTTTGATGACTCTGAGAATACCTTCGATGACTCTGAGAATAGCTTTTGGGTAGCTCTGAGAATAACTTTTGATGTCTTAGAATAACTTTTGATGTCTCTGAGAATAACTTTAGATATCTCTGAGAATAACTTTGATGGACGAAGATATCTTACAGAGCAACTTTGATGTTTCGAAGAATAACTTTGATATCTCGAAGAGTACCTTTGGTGTGTTTGAGAGTGTCTTTGATGTCTCGAGAGGTGTCTTTGAAGTCTTTAAGGATGTCTTTGATGTCTCAAAGGATGTCTTTGAGTGCAACTTTGATGTCTTTGAGTAAGTCCTTGATGTCTCGAAGAGTGTCTTTGACTATATTTCTTACTTAACGACACATAATTTTAGTTAGGAACAATGATGAATATGACTATTTTTAGCGAAGTGAAAGGTTACTTTAGTTAAGAACAGTGTTGGAAAGGGGCTACACTTGACTATTTTCAGTTGAGAGAAGCGATATTTCAGTTAAGAAATGACAAGGAAACAGGATGAAAGTGACTATTTTTAGTTGACTGACGAATACTTTAGTTAAAAAACATGATGAACATGACTTTTTCTGTTGATAGATGGATAATTTTAGTTAGGAAATGACAATGAAACATGATGAACATGGTTATTTTCTTTTAACTGGGGAATAAGTTTAGTTAAGAAATGATGAAAGTTATTATTTTTAGTTGATTGACGATGGATAAAGTTAGTTATAAACAGTGTTGGAAAGTTTCCTTTGACAATTTTTTAGCTAAGAGAAAGGCCATTTTAGTTAAGAACGGTGTTGAACGAGGCTAATTCTGACTATTTTTAGTTGATTGGATAATAAGTTTAGTTGAGAAATGACGAAAGTGACTGTGTTTTTAATTGATTGTCGAAAGATTTTTTTAGGTAAGGAACGTTAAATAACATGTAAGGGAATGAACCCAGTGAACATATGGGGAACATGGCAAAGAACACAGAAAACATGTAAGAAAAGTTTATGAATACAGTGAACATGTTGGGAATATGAACTTACAGAGAATATGAAAACATGATAAGGAGAATAGGGAATACAAAGAATGAACAATGAACTTGTGAAGAACATAGAGAATATGACAAAGAATGTAGAAACATGTAAGTGAAGGTGATAAACGAAGTGATCTTGTGAGGAACATGAACTTGTAGAGGAACATGAGTATTGCCAAAGAACACAAAAAATATGGAAGCCAGCATGAATATTGAGTATAAAAGTTGTAAAGAGAACATGAGATGAACATGAAAACATAGAAAATATGACTAGAATTTGTAGAGAACATCATGAGACTAAGAGTAAGAGCATAGAAAAAATGGAGAAAACTGGTGAAAAAAATATGAACTGAATGGGCGGTGAACATTTGAAGAACATGGAGTGAACATGGATAACATGGATGAGAATACGAAGAAAACAGTGAATATAGAGAAAATATGCAAATATGAGTACGATTATTGAAGGTTTGGATACGTTGGGGATGAGTAGGTAAGGGAGAGAAAGGGTAAGTTGCGATTTTTGACCGTGTGATTATTGCTTACTTGGGTAAACAAAAAGTATTGAAGGCAAGGTGTTATATGACCGTGTGAATATTACATAGCTGAGTACAAAAAGGGTATTAAAGGCCATGATGTTTACTTTGATAGACTGGAGAGGGACTTGATTTGAATCAATTTTGATGAACATTGAACTAAGGAGGAGAACATGAGCTGAAACTCGGTTAATGTTTTGATTTATTTTACTACGTAGAAATAGAGTGATCTTAAAGTTTCAGGGGAATTGATCTGATAATAAAGAACATGTACAAATGAGCTATGGCAGCGAACGTGAGCAAGAGTTTGGTAATTGTTACTAAAGAACGTGTACAAATGAACTAAGGTGGGGGACATGAGCTGGAGCTCAGTAACTGATTTGATCTTATTTACTGTGTCTGATATACAGAGGGTATAAGTTTCAGGGAAATTGAATAGATATTAACGAAGATACGAGAGGGAAAGAAGGCTGAGGACAGGAGCTAGAACTCAGTAATTGTTCGGATCTTATTTACTACGTCTGAAATGTGACTGTTTAAAATTTCAGGGGGATTGGACTGTTAGTAAAGATGTTATGAGAGGGAACAAAGGCTGAGGACAGGAGCTAGAACTTGCTTACTGACTCGATTGATTTGTGTAAAACTGACTCGTTTAATGTAAAGGAACAAACATTATGATGTCTAAATAGCGGTACAGAATTATGAATGAACAATATGAAGAAGGAGAGAGGGGTACGGTAACAGGTAGAGAGATGGGGGAGGGACTGTCCAGATATTATGGAGAAGATAAGATTTTGGAGGTGACCTGCAGGCGGCGTCTGGCTGGCGGTGTAAGGTAAACACAGGTGACGCGGAAGGTTGGGAGGTAAGGGGGTGTGAGGTAGGAGCAGGAGATGCAGGGGGTTGGGAGGGAAGGGGGAGGGGGATGGCAAGGTAATGATTCAGGTATATAGACATATACTAGTTTCTATGTAAGAATCATACTTAAACATTTATGGTCTAAATATCTGTTTATGACATTTATTCTCGGTAATACGAAAACTAACTTTGCCCTGACTTTTTATAACAAACTTCTAAGATCTCTGAAATTATTTTCCTCATAAGAACTCTTAACAAACTTCTATGAAATTATTTTCTCATAAGAATTCAGTAATTCCATATCGGCCACTTTTTCCAAAGTTCGGTGAAAACGGTGAGGCATATCGGACCCCTTTTCCAAAGTTCGGTGAAAACGGTGAAGCATATTGGCCCCTCATTCCAAAAGTCGGGGAATACGGTTTGACATATCTGCCCCTTTTTCCAAAGTTCGGTGAATCTGGCGAGGCATATCGGCCCCTTTTCCAAAGTTCAGTGAAAACGGTGAGACATATCAGCCCCTTTTCCCAGCAAAAAAAGGTGGCCCATACGTTGTCATCCCTATTACTCTACACCACGCTACTACACAATGCCACTACACCTTGCCACTACACCAGGATATTACACGAGGCTACCAAACTATGCTGCTACACGCTACTACACCATGCCACTACACCACGCTACTACACCACGGGACTACACCAGGCTAGTACACCATGCTACTACACCAGGCTGCTACACCACACCAATACTCCAGGCTACTACACCATGCTACTACACCATGTCACAACACCACACTACTACACCACGCCACTACACCAGGCCTGTACACCATACCACTATACCAGGCTGCTACACCATGCTACTACACCATGCCACAAGAGCAGGCTACTACACCATGCCACTACACCAGGCAACTTCACCAGGCTACGACACCACCTACTACACCAGGCTAATACACCACACTACTACACCAGGCTACTCCACCATGCTACTACATCAGGCTACTACACCAGGCTACTGCACCACACTACTACACCACTTAACTACACCGGTCTACTACATCAGGCTACTACAACACATTACTACACCTGGCTACTACACCATCTATTACACCAGGCTTCTACACCACGCCACTACACCAGGCGACTACACCACACACTACACCATGTCACTACACAAGGCTACTACACCACGCCACTACAAAAGGCTACTACACATTGCTACTACACAACGCTACTAGACCTCGCTACTACACCACGCTACTACACTACACCACTACACCAGGCTACTAAACCAGGCAACTAAACCACCTACTACACCAGGCTACTACACCACGCCACTACACCAGGCTACTACACCACGCTATTACACCAGCCTAGTACACCGTGTTACGACGCTACTACACCAGGTCACTACAGCAGGCTGCTACACCATGCCACAACACCTTGCCACTACAGCAGGCTACTACACCAGGTTAGTATACCACGCTACTACACCATGACACTACACTAGGCTACTACACCACGCCACTACACCAGGCTAATATATCGTGTTACGACGCTACTACACCAGGTTACTACAGCAGGCTGCTACACCATGCCACTACACCTTGCCACTACACCAGGCTACTACACCAGGTTAGTATGCCACGCTACTATACCATGACACACCACTACGCTACTACACCACGTTACTACACCATGCTAGAACACCACGACACTACACCAAGCTGCTACACCACACTACTACACCATGCCACAACTCCAGGATACTACACCACGCTACTACACCAGGCTACTACACCACGCCACTACATCAGGCTTCTACACTAGATTACTACACCAGGCAACATAACCCCACAACAACACCACACTACTACACCATGCCACAACTCCAGGCTACTGCACCATGCTACTACACCAGGCTACTAGACCATGTCACTTCACCAGGCTATTACACCATGCCACTACACTATGGTAGTTTACCACGCTACTACGCCACTACACCAGCCTACTACACCACGCTACTACACATGGCCACTAAACCTTGCTTCTACACCAGGCTACTACACGAGGCTACTACACTAGGCTACTACAGGCTACTACTCCATGCCATTACATAACGCTACTACACCACGCTACTGCACCAGGCTAGTACACCACGCTACTACACCAGACTACTAAACCACACCACTACACCAGGCCGCTACACCATACTATTACACCATGTCACTACACCACGCTACTACACCATGCCACTACACCAGGTCAGTACACCACGCCACTACACCAGGCTGCTACACCACGCTACTACACCATGTCACAACATCAGGCTACTACACCACGCCGCTAAACCAGGCTTCTACACTAGGCTACTATACCACCTACTACACCAGGCTACTTCTCCACTCCACTACACCAGGCAACTACACCAGTCTACTACACCAGGCTACTACACCACCTACTACACCAGGCTACTACATTACGCTACTATGCCAAGCTACTACACCAGGCTACTGCACCATGCAACTACACAATGCTACTACACTACACCATTACACCAAGCTACCACACCAGGCTACTACCCCACCTACTACACCAGGCTACTACAACATGTAACTACACCAGGCTAATACACCACTTACTACACGACACCACTACACCATTCTTCTACACCAGACTACTACACAATGCCTCAACACCAAGCTACTACACCATGCTACTACACTATGCCAATACACATGGCTATTACATCAGGTTACTACATCGCACAACTACACCACGCAACAACACCAGGCTAGTTCACCACGCCACTACACCAGGCAACTACACCAGGCTACTACACCATGCTCCAACACCAGGCTACTACACCATGCTCCAACACCAGGCTTCTACACCACTCTACTATACCACACCACTACAACAGACAACTACACAACGCTACTACACCACGCTATTACACCAGGCTAGTACACCAGGCTGCTACACTACACCACTACACAAAGCTACTTCACCATGCCACTACAGCAGACTATTACACCATGCTACTACACTATTCTACTACACCAGGTTACATCACGCTACTACGGCAGGCTACTTCAACACACCACTACACCAAGCTACTACACCACGATACTACAAAAGTGCACCAGGCTTCTACAGTAAACGAGGCTTCTACACCAGGCTTCTACACCAGGCTACTACACCCCGCTACTGTACCAGGCTACAACACCAGGACACTACACCACGCTACTACACCACCACACCAGGCTACTACACCAATCTTCTACATAAGGCTACTTCACCACACCACTAAACCACGGAAGTACACCATGCAACTAGAAAACTACACCAGCCTTCTACACCAGGCTACTACATCAGGCTTCTACACCATGCAACTATACCATGCTACTACACCAGGCTACTACACCACGCCACTAAACTTCGCTATTACACCAGGCTACTACACCACGGTACTACACCACGGAACTACACCAGGTTACTAAAACACGCACCTACACCACTACGCAAGGCAACTACATCACGCTACTATACAAGGCTACTTCACCACACCACTACACCAGGCTACTACACAATGCTACTACAAAACTACACCAGGCTAAAACACTAGCCTACTACACCAGGCTACTACACCACGTGAATACACCAGGCTACTACACAATGCTACTATAAAACTACACCAGGCAACTACACCGGGCTAAAACACCAGGCTACTACATCACGATACTATACCACGCCACTACTCCAGGTGGTTACACCAGGCTATTACACCAGGCTACTAGACAATGCTACTACACCAGGATACTACACATGCTACTACATCAGGCTACTACATCATGGTACAACACCAGGCTACTACACTACACTACTACACCATGTCACTACACAAGGCTACTAAACCACGCCACTACAACAGGCTAGTACACCACGCTAATACACTACTACACCATGCTACTACACCTTGCCAATACACCCGGCTACTACACAAGGCTACTACACCACGCTACTCTACCTCGCTACTACACAACGCTACTACACAAGGCTATTACATCAGGCTACTACATCAGACTACTACACTACGCACCTACACCACTACACTAGGCTACTACAACACGCTACTCTATCCTGTCACTACACCATGCCACTACACCAGGCTGCTACACCAAGCCACTATACCACACTACTACACCACGCTACTACACCACGCACCTACACCACTACACTAGGCTACTACATCACGCTACTACACAAGGCTACTTCATCACACCACTACATCAGGCTACTACACAATGCTACTACAAAACTACACCAGGCTACTACACCAGGCTACTACACTAGGCTACTTCACCACGCTACTTTACCACGCTACTACACAAGGCTACTACACCAGGCTACTACACCAAACAACTACACCTCTACACCAGACTACTAAACCACGCTACTGCACAAGGCTAGTACACCAGGCTTCTACACCACGCCACTACACCAGGCTACTACAAGAGGCTACTGCACCAGGCATCTACACCATGCAACTATACCATGCTACTTCACCAGGCTACTAAACCACGCCACTAAACCACCCTACTACACCCGGCTACTACACCACGGTACTACACCAGGTTATTAAAACACGCACCTACACCACTACACCAGGCAACTACATCACGCTACTACACAAGGCTACTTCACCACACCACTACACCAGGCTACTACACAATGCTGCTACAAAACTACAGCAGGAGACTACACCAGGCTGCTACACCAGGCTGCTACACCAGGCTACTACACCAGGCTACTACACCACGTGACTACACCAGGCTACTACACCACGTGAATACACCAGGCTACTACACTAGGCAACTACACCAGGCTACTACACCATGCTACTACACAAGGCTACTACACCAGGCTACTACACCACGCAACTACACCAGGCGGTTACACCAGGCTATTGCAACAGACTACTACTCCGTGCTACTATTCCAGGCTACTACACTAAAGCTACTACACCAGGATACTACACATGCTACTACACCTGGCTACTACATCAGGCTACCACATCATAGTACAACACCAGGCTACTCCACTACACCATGTCACTACACAAGGCTACTAAACCACGCCACTACAGCAGGCTAGTGCACCACGCTAATACACTACTACACCATGCTACTACACCTTGCCACTACACCCGGCTACTGCACAAGGCTACTACACCTCGCAACTACACACTACTGCACCATGCCATTACACCACACTACTACACCACGCTCCTACACCACGCTACTACACAAGGCTGGTACACGACACCACTATTCCAGTCTACTACACCTCGCTACTCCACCATGTCACTTCACAACGCCACTACACCAGGCTGCTACACCAAGCTACTACACCACGCCACTATGCAACACTACTACACCTGGCTACTACACCAGGCAACTACACCACACCACTACACAAGGCTACTACCCCACTCAACTACACCAGGCTACTACACCACGCCACTACACCAGGCTACTACACCACGCTACTACACCACATTACTACACCATTCCATGAGGCGCCTGGTAGCCTGGTGGATACCGCACAGGATTCGTAATTCTGTGGCGCGGGTTCGATTCCCGCACCAGTCAAAAACAAATAGGCAACATTTCTTTCACCCTGAATGCCCCTGTTACCTAGCAGAAAATAGGTACCTGGTATTTAGTCAGATGTCACGGGCTGCTTCTTGGGGTGTGTGCATGTGTGTGGTATTGGAATAAAAAAAAAACAGCCGGTTGCTACAACACGCTGCTACACCACCCTACTACACCAGGAAAATACACCAGGCTACTACACCACACTATACATCAGGCAAATACACCACGCTACTACACCACGCTACTATGTCAGGCTACTACACCAGGGCACTTCACCAGTCTACTACACCCGGCTACTACATCACGCTACTACACCACACCAATACACCAGGCTTCTATACCAGCCTACTACACTACGCTACTACACCATGCTGCTACACCAGACTACAAGACGAAGCCACTACACCAGGCTACTACACTACGCAACTACACCATGTCACTACACCAGGCGACTACACCACGCAACTACACTAAACTTGTACACCCCAATGCTACGCTAGTGCAACAGGCTACTACAGCAGACTGCTACACCATGCCACTACACCAGACTACTACACCATCTAATACACCAGGCAACTACACCACGCCACTACACCAGGCTACTACACCACCTACTAAACCAGGCTACTCCACAACGCCACTGCACCAACCTACTACACCAGACTACTACACCATCTAATACACCACGCTACTACACCACACCACTACACCAGGCTACCACACCAGACTACTACACCACCTCCTACACCAAGCAACTACACCACGTAACTACACCACGCCACTACACTAGGCTTCTACACCAGGCTACTACACCATGCTACTATGCCATGTAACTACACCACGCAACTACACCAGGCAACTACACCAGGCTACTACACCAGGCTACTACACAAGGCTACTATACAAGGTTTCTACACCATGCTACTACAGCACACCACTACAAAAGAATACTACACTACGCTACTACACCACACTACTACACCAGGCTACTACACCAGGCTGCTACACTACACCACTACACAAACCTACTACACCACGCCACTACACCAGGCTACTACACAACGCTACTACACCACACAACTACAACAGACTACTACACTGCGTTACAACATCACACTACTACACCAGGCTACTACACCAGGCTGCTACACTACACAACTACACAAAGCTACTACACTACGCCACAACACCAGGATGCTACACCACGCAGTTTCACCATGCTAGTACACCATGCCACTACACCAGGCTACTACTCCACGATACTACAAAAGTACCCCAGGCTACTACCCGACGCTACTACACCAGGACACTACACCACGCTACAACACTACTTCACTAGGTTACTGCACGACGCTACTACACCAAGCTACTACATCAGGCTACTAAACAACATCACTACACCATGCTACTACACCAGGCTACTACACCATGCCACAACAGCACGCCACTACACCATACTACTACACCAGGCTACTACACAACGCTACTACATCAGGCTAGTACAACACGCTACTACACCAGGCTGCTACACCACACCACTTCACCACGCTACTACACGACACCACTACACCGGGCTGCTACACCACACTTTTACACCATGCCACAACACCAGGATACTACACCATGCTACTACACCAGGCTACTGACCAACCCAACTACACCAGACTACTACACTAGGTTACTACACCAGGCTACTAGACCATGCCACTACACCACGCTACTACACCACGCTACTACACCACGCCACTACACCACGCTACTACACCATGCTGCTACACCATGTCACTACACCACGCTACTACATAATGCCACTATTCCAGGATGCTGCACCAGGCTACTACACCACGTACTTCACTATGTCACTACACAAGACTACTACACCACACCACTACACCAAGATACTACACCATGTCAATACACCAGGCTACTAACCACGCCACTACACCAGGCTTCTACACAATGTCACTACACCACGCTACTATACCAGGCTGCTACACCACACTAATACACCATGTCACTATACCAGGATACTACACCACACTACTACAACAGGCTACTACACCACGTAAGTACACCAGGCTATTACACCACGCCACTACACCAGGCTACTACACTAGGCTACTACACCAGGCTATTTAACCATACTACTACACTGCACTACAACACCGCGCTACTGCACCAGGCTAGTACACCACGCTACTACACCAGACTACTAAACCACACCACTACACCAGGCCGCTACACCATACTATTACACCATGTCACTACACCACGCTACTACACCATGCCACTACACCAGGTCAGTACACCACGCCACTACACCAGGCTGCTACACCACGCTACTACACCATGTCACAACATCAGGCTACTACACCACGCCGCTAAACCAGGCTTCTACACTAGGCTACTATACCACCTACTACACCAGGCTACTTCTCCACTCCACTACACCAGGCAACTACACCAGTCTACTACACCAGGCTACTACACCACCTACTACACCAGGCTACTACATTACGCTACTATGCCAAGCTACTACACCAGGCTACTGCACCATGCAACTACACAATGCTACTACACTACACCATTACACCAAGCTACCACACCAGGCTACTACCCCACCTACTACACCAGGCTACTACAACATGTAACTACACCAGGCTAATACACCACTTACTACACGACACCACTACACCATTCTTCTACACCAGACTACTACACAATGCC
The DNA here is from genome assembly GCF_040958095.1 of Procambarus clarkii. Taxonomy (NCBI): domain Eukaryota; kingdom Metazoa; phylum Arthropoda; class Malacostraca; order Decapoda; family Cambaridae; genus Procambarus; species Procambarus clarkii. The sequence goes on from NW_027189130.1 coordinate 3,598,083, forward strand.
TCAACACCAAGCTACTACACCATGCTACTACACTATGCCAATACACATGGCTATTACATCAGGTTACTACATCGCACAACTACACCACGCAACAACACCAGGCTAGTTCACCACGCCACTACACCAGGCAACTACACCAGGCTACTACACCATGCTCCAACACCAGGCTACTACACCATGCTCCAACACCAGGCTTCTACACCACTCTACTATACCACACCACTACAACAGACAACTACACAACGCTACTACACCACGCTATTACACCAGGCTAGTACACCAGGCTGCTACACTACACCACTACACAAAGCTACTTCACCATGCCACTACAGCAGACTATTACACCATGCTACTACACTATTCTACTACACCAGGTTACATCACGCTACTACGGCAGGCTACTTCAACACACCACTACACCAAGCTACTACACCACGATACTACAAAAGTGCACCAGGCTTCTACAGTAAACGAGGCTTCTACACCAGGCTTCTACACCAGGCTACTACACCCCGCTACTGTACCAGGCTACAACACCAGGACACTACACCACGCTACTACACCACCACACCAGGCTACTACACCAATCTTCTACATAAGGCTACTTCACCACACCACTAAACCACGGAAGTACACCATGCAACTAGAAAACTACACCAGCCTTCTACACCAGGCTACTACATCAGGCTTCTACACCATGCAACTATACCATGCTACTACACCAGGCTACTACACCACGCCACTAAACTTCGCTATTACACCAGGCTACTACACCACGGTACTACACCACGGAACTACACCAGGTTACTAAAACACGCACCTACACCACTACGCAAGGCAACTACATCACGCTACTATACAAGGCTACTTCACCACACCACTACACCAGGCTACTACACAATGCTACTACAAAACTACACCAGGCTAAAACACTAGCCTACTACACCAGGCTACTACACCACGTGAATACACCAGGCTACTACACAATGCTACTATAAAACTACACCAGGCAACTATACCGAGCTAAAACACCAGGCTACTACATCACGATACTATACCACGCCACTACTCCAGGTGGTTACACCAGGCTATTACACCAGGCTACTAGACAATGCTACTACACCAGGATACTACACATGCTACTACATCAGGCTACTACATCATGGTACAACACCAGGCTACTACACTACACTACTACACCATGTCACTACACAAGGCTACTAAACCACGCCACTACAACAGGCTAGTACACCACGCTAATACACTACTACACCATGCTACTACACCTTGCCAATACACCCGGCTACTACACAAGGCTACTACACCACGCTACTCTACCTCGCTACTACACAACGCTACTACACAAGGCTATTACATCAGGCTACTACATCAGACTACTACACTACGCACCTACACCACTACACTAGGCTACTACAACACGCTACTCTATCCTGTCACTACACCATGCCACTACACCAGGCTGCTACACCAAGCCACTATACCACACTACTACACCACGCTACTACACCACGCACCTACACCACTACACTAGGCTACTACATCACGCTACTACACAAGGCTACTTCATCACACCACTACATCAGGCTACTACACAATGCTACTACAAAACTACACCAGGCTACTACACCAGGCTACTACACTAGGCTACTTCACCACGCTACTTTACCACGCTACTACACAAGGCTACTACACCAGGCTACTACACCAAACAACTACACCTCTACACCAGACTACTAAACCACGCTACTGCACAAGGCTAGTACACCAGGCTTCTACACCACGCCACTACACCAGGCTACTACAAGAGGCTACTGCACCAGGCATCTACACCATGCAACTATACCATGCTACTTCACCAGGCTACTAAACCACGCCACTAAACCACCCTACTACACCCGGCTACTACACCACGGTACTACACCAGGTTATTAAAACACGCACCTACACCACTACACCAGGCAACTACATCACGCTACTACACAAGGCTACTTCACCACACCACTACACCAGGCTACTACACAATGCTGCTACAAAACTACAGCAGGAGACTACACCAGGCTGCTACACCAGGCTGCTACACCAGGCTACTACACCAGGCTGCTACACCAGGCTGCTACACCAGGCTACTACACCAGGCTACTACACCACGTGACTACACCAGGCTACTACACCACGTGAATACACCAGGCTGCTACACTAGGCAACTACACCAGGCTACTACACCATGCTACTACACAAGGCTACTACACCAGGCTACTACACCACGCAACTACACCAGGCGGTTACACCAGGCTATTGCAACAGACTACTACTCCGTGCTACTATTCCAGGCTACTACACTAAAGCTACTACACCAGGATACTACACATGCTACTACACCTGGCTACTACATCAGGCTACCACATCATAGTACAACACCAGGCTACTCCACTACACCATGTCACTACACAAGGCTACTAAACCACGCCACTACAGCAGGCTAGTGCACCACGCTAATACACTACTACACCATGCTACTACACCTTGCCACTACACCCGGCTACTGCACAAGGCTACTACACCTCGCAACTACACACTACTGCACCATGCCATTACACCACACTACTACACCACGCTCCTACACCACGCTACTACACAAGGCTGGTACACGACACCACTATTCCAGTCTACTACACCTCGCTACTCCACCATGTCACTTCACAACGCCACTACACCAGGCTGCTACACCAAGCTACTACACCACGCCACTATGCAACACTACTACACCTGGCTACTACACCAGGCAACTACACCACACCACTACACAAGGCTACTACCCCACTCAACTACACCAGGCTACTACACCACGCCACTACACCAGGCTACTACACCACGCTACTACACCACATTACTACACCATTCCATGAGGCGCCTGGTAGCCTGGTGGATACCGCACAGGATTCGTAATTCTGTGGCGCGGGTTCGATTCCCGCACCAGTCAAAAACAAATAGGCAACATTTCTTTCACCCTGAATGCCCCTGTTACCTAGCAGAAAATAGGTACCTGGTATTTAGTCAGATGTCACGGGCTGCTTCTTGGGGTGTGTGCATGTGTGTGGTATTGGAATAAAAAAAAAACAGCCGGTTGCTACAACACGCTGCTACACCACCCTACTACACCAGGAAAATACACCAGGCTACTACACCACACTATACATCAGGCAAATACACCACGCTACTACACCACGCTACTATGTCAGGCTACTACACCAGGGCACTTCACCAGTCTACTACACCCGGCTACTACATCACGCTACTACACCACACCAATACACCAGGCTTCTATACCAGCCTACTACACTACGCTACTACACCATGCTGCTACACCAGACTACAAGACGAAGCCACTACACCAGGCTACTACACTACGCAACTACACCATGTCACTACACCAGGCGACTACACCACGCAACTACACTAAACTTGTACACCCCAATGCTACGCTAGTGCAACAGGCTACTACAGCAGACTGCTACACCATGCCACTACACCAGACTACTACACCATCTAATACACCAGGCAACTACACCACGCCACTACACCAGGCTACTACACCACCTACTAAACCAGGCTACTCCACAACGCCACTGCACCAACCTACTACACCAGACTACTACACCATCTAATACACCACGCTACTACACCACACCACTACACCAGGCTACCACACCAGACTACTACACCACCTCCTACACCAAGCAACTACACCACGTAACTACACCACGCCACTACACTAGGCTTCTACACCAGGCTACTACACCATGCTACTATGCCATGTAACTACACCACGCAACTACACCAGGCAACTACACCAGGCTACTACACCAGGCTACTACACAAGGCTACTATACAAGGTTTCTACACCATGCTACTACAGCACACCACTACAAAAGAATACTACACTACGCTACTACACCACACTACTACACCAGGCTACTACACCAGGCTGCTACACTACACCACTACACAAACCTACTACACCACGCCACTACACCAGGCTACTACACAACGCTACTACACCACACAACTACAACAGACTACTACACTGCGTTACAACACCACACTACTACACCAGGCTACTACACCAGGCTGCTACACTACACAACTACACAAAGCTACTACACTACGCCACAACACCAGGATGCTACACCACGCAGTTTCACCATGCTAGTACACCATGCCACTACACCAGGCTACTACTCCACGATACTACAAAAGTACCCCAGGCTACTACCCGACGCTACTACACCAGGACACTACACCACGCTACAACACTACTTCACTAGGTTACTGCACGACGCTACTACACCAAGCTACTACATCAGGCTACTAAACAACATCACTACACCATGCTACTACACCAGGCTACTACACCATGCCACAACAGCACGCCACTACACCATACTACTACACCAGGCTACTACACAACGCTACTACATCAGGCTAGTACAACACGCTACTACACCAGGCTGCTACACCACACCACTTCACCACGCTACTACACGACACCACTACACCGGGCTGCTACACCACACTTTTACACCATGCCACAACACCAGGATACTACACCATGCTACTACACCAGGCTACTGACCAACCCAACTACACCAGACTACTACACTAGGTTACTACACCAGGCTACTAGACCATGCCACTACACCACGCTACTACACCACGCTACTACACCACGCCACTACACCACGCTACTACACCATGCTGCTACACCATGTCACTACACCACGCTACTACATAATGCCACTATTCCAGGATGCTGCACCAGGCTACTACACCACGTACTTCACTATGTCACTACACAAGACTACTACACCACACCACTACACCAAGATACTACACCATGTCAATACACCAGGCTACTAACCACGCCACTACACCAGGCTTCTACACAATGTCACTACACCACGCTACTATACCAGGCTGCTACACCACACTAATACACCATGTCACTATACCAGGATACTACACCACACTACTACAACAGGCTACTACACCACGTAAGTACACCAGGCTATTACACCACGCCACTACACCAGGCTACTACACTAGGCTACTACACCAGGCTATTTAACCATACTACTACACTGCACTACAACACCGCGCTACTGCACCATGCTACTACACCACGCTACTACACCATGCCACTACACTGTGCTAGTATACCACGCTACTATGCCACTACACCAGCCTACTACACCACACTACTACACATGGCTACTAAACATTGCCACTATACCAGGCTACTACATGATGCTACTACACCACGCTACAACACCACGCTACTGCACCAGGCTAGGACACCACACCACTACACCAGGCTACTACACCATGCTACTACATAATGTCACTACACCACGCTAATACACCAGGCCAGTACGCATCGCCACTACACCAGGCTGCTACACCACGCTACTACACCAGGATGCTACACCATGCTACTACACCAGGCTACTACACCACGCAACTACACCAGGCTACTACACCACACTACTACACCACCTACTACACCAGGTTACTACATCATGCCTCAACAACACGCTACAACACCATGCTACTACACTATGCCACTACACCAGGGAACTACATCAGGCTACTACACCATACAACTACACCACGCACCTACACAAGGTTAGTACACCATACCACTACACCAGGCAACTACACCAGGCTACTACACCAGACAACTAAACCAGGCTTATACACCACGCTTCTACACCACACCAATACAACAGACTACTACACCAAGATACTACACCACGCTACTACACCAGGCTAGTATACCACACTACTACACCAGGCTACTACACCAGGCTGCTACACTACACCACTACACAAAGCTAGTACACCACGCCACTACACCAGCCTGCTACACTACACCACTACACAATGCTAGTACACCACGCCACTACACCAGGCTGCTACACTACACCACTACACAATGCTAGTACACCACGCCACTACAGCAGGCTGCTACATAATGCTACTACACTATGCCACTACTCCATGTTACTACATCGCGCTACTACACCAGGCTACTTCAACACACCACTACACAAAGCTACTACACCACGATACTACAAAACTACACCAGGCTTCTACATCAGCCTACTACACCACGTGACTACACGAGGCTTTGTTACGGCCACAATGGGTCGCAACCGGGTTCTTTGCTGGTGGAACTCATGTTTTGGTATCCGGCCCCAAGTTAGTAGTGGCTTTCAAGGAGTGAGCTTCGGTAATGCAACACACCACGCTACAACACCACGCTACTACACCAGGCTAGTACACCACGCTACTACACCAGGCTAGTACACCACGCTACTACAACAGGCTAGTATACCACGCTACTACACCAGGCTAGTACACCACGCTACTACACCAGGGTACTACATAATGCTGCTACACTACGCTACTACACCATGCCTCTACACCAGGCTACTATATCACGCCACTACACCAGGGTACTACATAATGCTGCTATACTACGCTACTACACCACGCCTCTACACCAGGCTACTACACCACGCTACTACATCAGGCAAATACAACACGCTATTATGTCAGGCTACCACACCACGGCACTACACCAGGCTACTACACCATGCCACTACCCCAGGCTACTTCACCACGCCACTACACCAAGCTACTACACCATGCTACTACACCAGGCTACTTGACAGAGCCACTACACCAGGCTACTGCACCACGCTACTACACCATGTCACTACACCAGGCTACTACACCACGCCACAACACCAGACTAGTACACCTTGATACTACGTTATTGCTCCAGGCTACTACAGCAGGCTGCTACATCATGCCACACCACCAGGCTACTGCACCAGGCTACTAAACCACGCTACTACACCACGCTACTACACGCTACTAAACCATGCCACTACACCATGCTACTACACCACACTACTACACCTCACTACTACACCAAGCTAGTACACCACGCTACTACACCAGGCTGCTACACCACACTACTTCACCAGACTACTAAAACACGCTACTACACCGTGTCACTACACCACACCACTACACCAGGCTGCTACACCATGCTACTACACCATGTCATAACATCAGGCTACTACAGCACGCTACTACACCAGGCTACTACACCACGCCACTACACCAGGCTTCAACAAAAGGCAACTACACCACGCTACTTCACCATGCAATTACACCAGGCTACTAAACCAGGCTACTACACCATGCTACTACTCCACGCTACTACACCAGATCATCACACAAGTCTGCTACACCAGACTACTACACCACCTACTACACCACACCACTACACCAGGCTACTACACCATATCACTTCACCAGACTACTACACCACGCCACTACACCAAGCTACTACACAACGCTACTACATCACGCTACTACACCAGACTACTAAACCACACCACTACACCAGGCCGCTACACCATACTATTACACCATGTCACTACACCACGCTACTACACCATGCCACTACACCAGGTCAGTACACCACGCCACTACACCAGGCTGCTACACCACGCTACTACACCATGTCACAACATCAGGCTACTACACCACGCCGCTAAACCAGGCTTCTACACTAGGCTACTATACCACCTACTACACCAGGCTACTTCTCCACTCCACTACACCAGGCAACTACACCAGTCTACTACACCAGGCTACTACACCACCTACTACACCAGGCTACTACATTACGCTACTATGCCAAGCTACTACACCAGGCTACTGCACCATGCAACTACACAATGCTACTCCACTACACCATTACACCAAGCTACCACACCAGGCTACTACCCCACCTACTACACCAGGCTACTACAACATGTAACTACACCAGGCTAATACACCACTTACTACACGACACCACTACACCATTCTTCTTCACCAGACTACTACACAATGCCTCAACACCAAGCTACTACACCATGCTACTACACTATGCCAATACACATGGCTATTACATCAGGTTACTACATCACACAACTACACCACGCAACAACACCAGGCTAGTTCACCACGCCACTACACCAGGCAACTACACCAGGCTACTACACCATGCTCCAACACCAGACTACTACACCATGCTCCAACACCAGGCTTCTACACCACTCTACTATACCACACCACTACAACAGACAACTACACAACGCTACTACACCACGCTATTACACCAGGCTAGTACACCAGGCTGCTACACTACACCACTACACAAAGCTACTTCACCATGCCACTACAGCAGACTATTACACCATGCTACTACACTATTCTACTACACCAGGTTACATCACGCTACTACGGCAGGCTACTTCAACACACCACTACACCAAGCTACTACACCACGATACTACAAAAGTGCACCAGGCTTCTACAGTAAACGAGGCTTCTACACCAGGCTTCTACACCAGGCTACTACACCCCGCTACTGTACCAGGCTACAACACCAGGACACTACACCACGCTACTACACCACCACACCAGGCTACTACACCAATCTTCTACATAAGGCTACTTCACCACACCACTAAACCACGGAAGTACACCATGCAACTAGAAAACTACACCAGCCTTCTACACCAGGCTACTACATCAGGCTTCTACACCATGCAACTATACCATGCTACTACACCAGGCTACTACACCACGCCACTAAACTTCGCTATTACACCAGGCTACTACACCACGGTACTACACCACGGAACTACACCAGGTTACTAAAACACGCACCTACACCACTACGCAAGGCAACTACATCACGCTACTACACAAGGCTACTTCACCACACCACTACACCAGGCTACTACACAATGCTACTACAAAACTACACCAGGCTAAAACACTAGCCTACTACACCAGGCTACTACACCACGTGAATACACCAGGCTACTACACAATGCTACTATAAAACTACACCAGGCAACTATACCGAGCTAAAACACCAGGCTACTACATCACGATACTATACCACGCCACTACTCCAGGTGGTTACACCAGGCTATTACACCAGGCTACTAGACAATGCTACTACACCAGGATACTACACATGCTACTACATCAGGCTACTACATCATGGTACAACACCAGGCTACTACACTACACTACTACACCATGTCACTACACAAGGCTACTAAACCACGCCACTACAACAGGCTAGTACACCACGCTAATACACTACTACACCATGCTACTAATCCTTGCCAATACACCCGGCTACTACACAAGGCTACTACACCACGCTACTCTACCTCGCTACTACACAACGCTACTACACAAGGCTATTACATCAGGCTACTACATCAGACTACTACACTACGCACCTACACCACTACACTAGGCTACTACAACACGCTACTCTATCCTGTCACTACACCATGCCACTACACCAGGCTGCTACACCAAGCCACTATACCACACTACTACACCACGCTACTACACCACGCACCTACACCACTACACTAGGCTACTACATCACGCTACTACACAAGGCTACTTCATCACACCACTGCATCAGGCTACTACACAATGCTACCACAAAACTACACCAGGCTACTACACCAGGCTACTACACTAGGCTACTTCACCACGCTACTTTACCACGCTACTACACAAGGCTACTACACCAGGCTACTACACCAAACAACTACACCTCTACACCAGACTACTAAACCACGCTACTGCACAAGGCTAGTACACCAGGCTTCTACACCACGCCACTACACCAGGCTACTACAAGAGGCTACTGCACCAGGCATCTACACCATACAACTATACCATGCTACTTCACCAGGCTACTAAACCACGCCACTAAACCACGCTACTACACCCGGCTACTACACCACGGTACTACACCAGGTTATTAAAACACGCACCTACACCACTACACCAGGCAACTACATCACGCTACTACACAAGGCTACTTCACCACACCACTACACCAGGCTACTACACAATGCTGCTACAAAACTACAGCAGGAGACTACACCAGGCTGCTACACCAGGCTGCTACACCAGGCTTATACACCAGGCTACTACACCACGTGACTACACCAGGCTACTACACCACGTGAATACACCAGGCTACTACACTAGGCAACTACACCAGGCTACTACACCATGCTACTACACAAGGCTACTACACCAGGCTACTACACCACGCAACTACACCAGGCGGTTACACCAGGCTATTGCAACAGACTACTACTCCGTGCTACTATTCCAGGCTACTACACTAAAGCTACTACACCAGGATACTACACATGCTACTACACCTGGCTACTACATCAGGCTACCACATCATAGTACAACACCAGGCTACTCCACTACACCATGTCACTACACAAGGCTACTAAACCACGCCACTACAGCAGGCTAGTGCACCACGCTAATACACTGCTACACCATGCTACTACACCTTGCCACTACACCCGGCTACTGCACAAGGCTACTACACCTCGCAACTACACACTACTGCACCATGCCATTACACCACACTACTACACCACGCTCCTACACCACGCTACTACACAAGGCTGGTACACGACACCACTATTCCAGTCTACTACACCTCGCTACTCCACCATGTCACTTCACAACGCCACTACACCAGGCTGCTACACCAAGCTACTACACCACGCCACTATGCAACACTACTACACCTGGCTACTACACCAGGCAACTACACCACACCACTACACAAGGCTACTACCCCACTCAACTACACCAGGCTACTACACCACGCCACTACACCAGGCTACTACACCACGCTACTACACCACATTACTACACCATTCCATGAGGCGCCTGGTAGCCTGGTGGATACCGCACAGGATTCGTAATTCTGTGGCGCGGGTTCGATTCCCGCACCAGTCAAAAACAAATAGGCAACATTTCTTTCACCCTGAATGCCCCTGTTACCTAGCAGAAAATAGGTACCTGGTATTTAGTCAGATGTCACGGGCTGCTTCTTGGGGTGTGTGCATGTGTGTGGTATTGGAATAAAAAAAAAACAGCCGGTTGCTACAACACGCTGCTACACCACCCTACTACACCAGGAAAATACACCAGGCTACTACACCACACTATACATCAGGCAAATACACCACGCTACTACACCACGCTACTATGTCAGGCTACTACACCAGGGCACTTCACCAGTCTACTACACCCGGCTACTACATCACGCTACTACACCACACCAATACACCAGGCTTCTATACCAGCCTACTACACTACGCTACTACACCATGCTGCTACACCAGACTACAAGACGAAGCCACTACACCAGGCTACTACACTACGCAACTACACCATGTCACTACACCAGGCGACTACACCACGCAACTACACTAAACTTGTACACCCCAATGCTACGCTAGTGCAACAGGCTACTACAGCAGACTGCTACACCATGCCACTACACCAGACTACTACACCATCTAATACACCAGGCAACTACACCACGCCACTACACCAGGCTACTACACCACCTACTAAACCAGGCTACTCCACAACGCCACTGCACCAACCTACTACACCAGACTACTACACCATCTAATACACCACGCTACTACACCACACCACTACACCAGGCTACCACACCAGACTACTACACCACCTCCTACACCAAGCAACTACACCACGTAACTACACCACGCCACTACACTAGGCTTCTACACCAGGCTACTACACCATGCTACTATGCCATGTAACTACACCACGCAACTACACCAGGCAACTACACCAGGCTACTACACCAGGCTACTACACAAGGCTACTATACAAGGTTTCTACACCATGCTACTACAGCACACCACTACAAAAGAATACTACACTACGCTACTACACCACACTACTACACCAGGCTACTACACCAGGCTGCTACACTACACCACTACACAAACCTACTACACCACGCCACTACACCAGGCTACTACACAACGCTACTACACCACACAACTACAACAGACTACTACACTGCGTTACAACACCACACTACTACACCAGGCTACTACACCAGGCTGCTACACTACACAACTACACAAAGCTACTACACTACGCCACAACACCAGGATGCTACACCACGCAGTTTCACCATGCTAGTACACCATGCCACTACACCAGGCTACTACTCCACGATACTACAAAAGTACCCCAGGCTACTACCCGACGCTACTACACCAGGACACTACACCACGCTACAACACTACTTCACTAGGTTACTGCACGACGCTACTACACCAAGCTACTACATCAGGCTACTAAACAACATCACTACACCATGCTACTACACCAGGCTACTACACCATGCCACAACAGCACGCCACTACACCATACTACTACACCAGGCTACTACACAACGCTACTACATCAGGCTAGTACAACACGCTACTACACCAGGCTGCTACACCACACCACTTCACCACGCTACTACACGACACCACTACACCGGGCTGCTACACCACACTTTTACACCATGCCACAACACCAGGATACTACACCATGCTACTACACCAGGCTACTGACCAACCCAACTACACCAGACTACTACACTAGGTTACTACACCAGGCTACTAGACCATGCCACTACACCACGCTACTACACCACGCTACTACACCACGCCACTACACCACGCTACTACACCATGCTGCTACACCATGTCACTACACCACGCTACTACATAATGCCACTATTCCAGGATGCTGCACCAGGCTACTACACCACGTACTTCACTATGTCACTACACAAGACTACTACACCACACCACTACACCAAGATACTACACCAAGTCAATACACCAGGCTACTAACCACGCCACTACACCAGGCTTCTACACAATGTCACTACACCACGCTACTATACCAGGCTGCTACACCACACTAATACACCATGTCACTATACCAGGATACTACACCACACTACTACAACAGGCTACTACACCACGTAAGTACACCAGGCTATTACACCACGCCACTACACCAGGCTACTACACTAGGCTACTACACCAGGCTATTTAACCATACTACTACACTGCACTACAACACCGCGCTACTGCACCATGCTACTACACCACGCTACTACACCAGACTACTAAACCACACCACTACACCAGGCCGCTACACCATACTATTACACCATGTCACTACACCACGCTACTACACCATGCCACTACACCAGGTCAGTACACCACGCCACTACACCAGGCTGCTACACCACGCTACTACACCATGTCACAACATCAGGCTACTACACCACGCCGCTAAACCAGGCTTCTACACTAGGCTACTATACCACCTACTACACCAGGCTACTTCTCCACTCCACTACACCAGGCAACTACACCAGTCTACTACACCAGGCTACTACACCACCTACTACACCAGGCTACTACATTACGCTACTATGCCAAGCTACTACACCAGGCTACTGCACCATGCAACTACACAATGCTACTACACTACACCATTACACCAAGCTACCACACCAGGCTACTACCCCACCTACTACACCAGGCTACTACAACATGTAACTACACCAGGCTAATACACACTTACTACACGACACCACTACACCATTCTTCTACACCAGACTACTACACAATGCCTCAACACCAAGCTACTACACCATGCTACTACACTATGCCAATACACATGGCTATTACATCAGGTTACTACATCGCACAACTACACCACGCAACAACACCAGGCTAGTTCACCACGCCACTACACCAGGCAACTACACCAGGCTACTACACCATGCTCCAACACCAGGCTACTACACCATGCTCCAACACCAGGCTTCTACACCACTCTACTATACCACACCACTACAACAGACAACTACACAACGCTACTACACCACGCTATTACACCAGGCTAGTACACCAGGCTGCTACACTACACCACTACACAAAGCTACTTCACCATGCCACTACAGCAGACTATTACACCATGCTACTACACTATTCTACTACACCAGGTTACATCACGCTACTACGGCAGGCTACTTCAACACACCACTACACCAAGCTACTACACCACGATACTACAAAAGTGCACCAGGCTTCTACAGTAAACGAGGCTTCTACACCAGGCTTCTACACCAGGCTACTACACCCCGCTACTGTACCAGGCTACAACACCAGGACACTACACCACGCTACTACACCACCACACCAGGCTACTACACCAATCTTCTACATAAGGCTACTTCACCACACCACTAAACCACGGAAGTACACCATGCAACTAGAAAACTACACCAGCCTTCTACACCAGGCTACTACATCAGGCTTCTACACCATGCAACTATACCATGCTACTACACCAGGCTACTACACCACGCCACTAAACTTCGCTATTACACCAGGCTACTACACCACGGTACTACACCACGGAACTACACCAGGTTACTAAAACACGCACCTACACCACTACGCAAGGCAACTACATCACGCTACTATACAAGGCTACTTCACCACACCACTACACCAGGCTACTACACAATGCTACTACAAAACTACACCAGGCTAAAACACTAGCCTACTACACCAGGCTACTACACCACGTGAATACACCAGGCTACTACACAATGCTACTATAAAACTACACCAGGCAACTATACCGAGCTAAAACACCAGGCTACTACATCACGATACTATACCACGCCACTACTCCAGGTGGTTACACCAGGCTATTACACCAGGCTACTAGACAATGCTACTACACCAGGATACTACACATGCTACTACATCAGGCTACTACATCATGGTACAACACCAGGCTACTACACTACACTACTACACCATGTCACTACACAAGGCTACTAAACCACGCCACTACAACAGGCTAGTACACCACGCTAATACACTACTACACCATGCTACTACACCTTGCCAATACACCCGGCTACTACACAAGGCTACTACACCACGCTACTCTACCTCGCTACTACACAACGCTACTACACAAGGCTATTACATCAGGCTACTACATCAGACTACTACACTACGCACCTACACCACTACACTAGGCTACTACAACACGCTACTCTATCCTGTCACTACACCATGCCACTACACCAGGCTGCTACACCAAGCCACTATACCACACTACTACACCACGCTACTACACCACGCACCTACACCACTACACTAGGCTACTACATCACGCTACTACACAAGGCTACTTCATCACACCACTACATCAGGCTACTACACAATGCTACTACAAAACTACACCAGGCTACTACACCAGGCTACTACACTAGGCTACTTCACCACGCTACTTTACCACGCTACTACACAAGGCTACTACACCAGGCTACTACACCAAACAACTACACCTCTACACCAGACTACTAAACCACGCTACTGCACAAGGCTAGTACACCAGGCTTCTACACCACGCCACTACACCAGGCTACTACAAGAGGCTACTGCACCAGGCATCTACACCATGCAACTATACCATGCTACTTCACCAGGCTACTAAACCACGCCACTAAACCACCCTACTACACCCGGCTACTACACCACGGTACTACACCAGGTTATTAAAACACGCACCTACACCACTACACCAGGCAACTACATCACGCTACTACACAAGGCTACTTCACCACACCACTACACCAGGCTACTACACAATGCTGCTACAAAACTACAGCAGGAGACTACACCAGGCTGCTACACCAGGCTGCTACACCAGGCTACTACCAGGCTGCTACACCAGGCTGCTACACCAGGCTACTACACCAGGCTACTACACCACGTGACTACACCAGGCTACTACACCACGTGAATACACCAGGCTGCTACACTAGGCAACTACACCAGGCTACTACACCATGCTACTACACAAGGCTACTACACACCAGGCTACTACACCACGCAACTACACCAGGCGGTTACACCAGGCTATTGCAACAGACTACTACTCCGTGCTACTATTCCAGGCTACTACACTAAAGCTACTACACCAGGATACTACACATGCTACTACACCTGGCTACTACATCAGGCTACCACATCATAGTACAACACCAGGCTACTCCACTACACCATGTCACTACACAAGGCTACTAAACCACGCCACTACAGCAGGCTAGTGCACCACGCTAATACACTACTACACCATGCTACTACACCTTGCCACTACACCCGGCTACTGCACAAGGCTACTACACCTCGCAACTACACACTACTGCACCATGCCATTACACCACACTACTACACCACGCTCCTACACCACGCTACTACACAAGGCTGGTACACGACACCACTATTCCAGTCTACTACACCTCGCTACTCCACCATGTCACTTCACAACGCCACTACACCAGGCCTGCTACACCAAGCTACTACACCACGCCACTATGCAACACTACTACACCTGGCTACTACACCAGGCAACTACACCACACCACTACACAAGGCTACTACCCCCACTCAACTACACCAGGCTACTACACCACGCCACTACACCAGGCTACTACACCACGCTACTACACCACATTACTACACCATTCCATGAGGCGCCTGGTAGCCTGGTGGATACCGCACAGGATTCGTAATTCTGTGGCGCGGGTTCGATTCCCGCACCAGTCAAAAACAAATAGGCACATTTCTTTCACCCTGAATGCCCCTGTTACCTAGCAGAAAATAGGTACCTGGTATTTAGTCAGATGTCACGGGCTGCTTCTTGGGGTGTGTGCATGTGTGTGGTATTGGAATAAAAAAAAAAACAGCCGGTTGCTACAACACGCTGCTACACCACCCTACTACACCAGGAAAATACCACCAGGCTACTACACCACACTATACATCAGGCAAATACACCACGCTACTACACCACGCTACTATGTCAGGCTACTACACCAGGGCACTTCACCAGTCTACTACACCCGGCTACTACATCACGCTACTACACCACACCAATACACCAGGCTTCTATACCAGCCTACTACACTACGCTACTACACCATGCTGCTACACCAGACTACAAGACGAAGCCACTACACCAGGGCTACTACACTACGCAACTACACCATGTCACTACACCAGGCGACTACACCACGCAACTACACTAAACTTGTACACCCCAATGCTACGCTAGTGCAACAGGCTACTACAGCAGACTGCTACACCATGCCACTACACCAGACTACTACACCATCTAATACACCAGGCAACTACACCACGCCACTACACCAGGCTACTACACCACCTACTAAACCAGGCTACTCCACAACGCCACTGCACCAACCTACTACACCAGACTACTACACCATCTAATACACCACGCTACTACACCACACCACTACACCAGGCTACCACACCAGACTACTACACCACCTCCTACACCAAGCAACTACACCACGTAACTACACCACGCCACTACACTAGGCTTCTACACCAGGCTACTACACCATGCTACTATGCCATGTAACTACACCACGCAACTACACCAGGCAACTACACCAGGCTACTACACCAGGCTACTACACAAGGCTACTATACAAGGTTTCTACACCATGCTACTACAGCACACCACTACAAAAGAATACTACACTACGCTACTACACCACACTACTACACCAGGCTACTACACCAGGCTGCTACACTACACCACTACACAAACCTACTACACCACGCCACTACACCAGGCTACTACACAACGCTACTACACCACACAACTACAACAGACTACTACACTGCGTTACAACACCACACTACTACACCAGGCTACTACACCAGGCTGCTACACTACACAACTACACAAAGCTACTACACTACGCCACAACACCAGGATGCTACACCACGCAGTTTCACCATGCTAGTACACCATGCCACTACACCAGGCTACTACTCCACGATACTACAAAAGTACCCCAGGCTACTACCCGACGCTACTACACCAGGACACTACACCACGCTACAACACTACTTCACTAGGTTACTGCACGACGCTACTACACCAAGCTACTACATCAGGCTACTAAACAACATCACTACACCATGCTACTACACCAGGCTACTACACCATGCCACAACAGCACGCCACTACACCATACTACTACACCAGGCTACTACACAACGCTACTACATCAGGCTAGTACAACACGCTACTACACCAGGCTGCTACACCACACCACTTCACCACGCTACTACACGACACCACTACACCGGGCTGCTACACCACACTTTTACACCATGCCACAACACCAGGATACTACACCATGCTACTACACCAGGCTACTGACCAACCCAACTACACCAGACTACTACACTAGGTTACTACACCAGGCTACTAGACCATGCCACTACACCACGCTACTACACCACGCTACTACACCACGCCACTACACCACGCTACTACACCATGCTGCTACACCATGTCACTACACCACGCTACTACATAATGCCACTATTCCAGGATGCTGCACCAGGCTACTACACCACGTACTTCACTATGTCACTACACAAGACTACTACACCACACCACTACACCAAGATACTACACCATGTCAATACACCAGGCTACTAACCACGCCACTACACCAGGCTTCTACACAATGTCACTACACCACGCTACTATACCAGGCTGCTACACCACACTAATACACCATGTCACTATACCAGGATACTACACCACACTACTACAACAGGCTACTACACCACGTAAGTACACCAGGCTATTACACCACGCCACTACACCAGGCTACTACACTAGGCTACTACACCAGGCTATTTAACCATACTACTACACTGCACTACAACACCGCGCTACTGCACCATGCTACTACACCACGCTACTACACCATGCCACTACACTGTGCTAGTATACCACGCTACTATGCCACTACACCAGCCTACTACACCACACTACTACACATGGCTACTAAACATTGCCACTATACCAGGCTACTACATGATGCTACTACACCACGCTACAACACCACGCTACTGCACCAGGCTAGGACACCACACCACTACACCAGGCTACTACACCATGCTACTACATAATGTCACTACACCACGCTAATACACCAGGCCAGTACGCATCGCCACTACACCAGGCTGCTACACCACGCTACTACACCAGGATGCTACACCATGCTACTACACCAGGCTACTACACCACGCAACTACACCAGGCTACTACACCACACTACTACACCACCTACTACACCAGGTTACTACATCATGCCTCAACAACACGCTACAACACCATGCTACTACACTATGCCACTACACCAGGGAACTACATCAGGCTACTACACCATACAACTACACCACGCACCTACACAAGGTTAGTACACCATACCACTACACCAGGCAACTACACCAGGCTACTACACCAGACAACTAAACCAGGCTTATACACCACGCTTCTACACCACACCAATACAACAGACTACTACACCAAGATACTACACCACGCTACTACACCAGGCTAGTATACCACACTACTACACCAGGCTACTACACCAGGCTGCTACACTACACCACTACACAAAGCTAGTACACCACGCCACTACACCAGCCTGCTACACTACACCACTACACAATGCTAGTACACCACGCCACTACACCAGGCTGCTACACTACACCACTACACAATGCTAGTACACCACGCCACTACAGCAGGCTGCTACATAATGCTACTACACTATGCCACTACTCCATGTTACTACATCGCGCTACTACACCAGGCTACTTCAACACACCACTACACAAAGCTACTACACCACGATACTACAAAACTACACCAGGCTTCTACATCAGCCTACTACACCACGTGACTACACGAGGCTTTGTTACGGCCACAATGGGTCGCAACCGGGTTCTTTGCTGGTGGAACTCATGTTTTGGTATCCGGCCCCAAGTTAGTAGTGGCTTTCAAGGAGTGAGCTTCGGTAATGCAACACACCACGCTACAACACCACGCTACTACACCAGGCTAGTACACCACGCTACTACACCAGGCTAGTACACCACGCTACTACAACAGGCTAGTATACCACGCTACTACACCAGGCTAGTACACCACGCTACTACACCAGGGTACTACATAATGCTGCTACACTACGCTACTACACCATGCCTCTACACCAGGCTACTATATCACGCCACTACACCAGGGTACTACATAATGCTGCTATACTACGCTACTACACCACGCCTCTACACCAGGCTACTACACCACGCTACTACATCAGGCAAATACAACACGCTATTATGTCAGGCTACCACACCACGGCACTACACCAGGCTACTACACCATGCCACTACCCCAGGCTACTTCACCACGCCACTACACCAAGCTACTACACCATGCTACTACACCAGGCTACTTGACAGAGCCACTACACCAGGCTACTGCACCACGCTACTACACCATGTCACTACACCAGGCTACTACACCACGCCACAACACCAGACTAGTACACCTTGATACTACGTTATTGCTCCAGGCTACTACAGCAGGCTGCTACATCATGCCACACCACCAGGCTACTGCACCAGGCTACTAAACCACGCTACTACACCACGCTACTACACGCTACTAAACCATGCCACTACACCATGCTACTACACCACACTACTACACCTCACTACTACACCAAGCTAGTACACCACGCTACTACACCAGGCTGCTACACCACACTACTTCACCAGACTACTAAAACACGCTACTACACCGTGTCACTACACCACACCACTACACCAGGCTGCTACACCATGCTACTACACCATGTCATAACATCAGGCTACTACAGCACGCTACTACACCAGGCTACTACACCACGCCACTACACCAGGCTTCAACAAAAGGCAACTACACCACGCTACTTCACCATGCAATTACACCAGGCTACTAAACCAGGCTACTACACCATGCTACTACTCCACGCTACTACACCAGATCATCACACAAGTCTGCTACACCAGACTACTACACCACCTACTACACCACACCACTACACCAGGCTACTACACCATATCACTTCACCAGACTACTACACCACGCCACTACACCAAGCTACTACACAACGCTACTACATCACGCTACTACACCAGACTACTAAACCACACCACTACACCAGGCCGCTACACCATACTATTACACCATGTCACTACACCACGCTACTACACCATGCCACTACACCAGGTCAGTACACCACGCCACTACACCAGGCTGCTACACCACGCTACTACACCATGTCACAACATCAGGCTACTACACCACGCCGCTAAACCAGGCTTCTACACTAGGCTACTATACCACCTACTACACCAGGCTACTTCTCCACTCCACTACACCAGGCAACTACACCAGTCTACTACACCAGGCTACTACACCACCTACTACACCAGGCTACTACATTACGCTACTATGCCAAGCTACTACACCAGGCTACTGCACCATGCAACTACACAATGCTACTCCACTACACCATTACACCAAGCTACCACACCAGGCTACTACCCCACCTACTACACCAGGCTACTACAACATGTAACTACACCAGGCTAATACACCACTTACTACACGACACCACTACACCATTCTTCTTCACCAGACTACTACACAATGCCTCAACACCAAGCTACTACACCATGCTACTACACTATGCCAATACACATGGCTATTACATCAGGTTACTACATCACACAACTACACCACGCAACAACACCAGGCTAGTTCACCACGCCACTACACCAGGCAACTACACCAGGCTACTACACCATGCTCCAACACCAGACTACTACACCATGCTCCAACACCAGGCTTCTACACCACTCTACTATACCACACCACTACAACAGACAACTACACAACGCTACTACACCACGCTATTACACCAGGCTAGTACACCAGGCTGCTACACTACACCACTACACAAAGCTACTTCACCATGCCACTACAGCAGACTATTACACCATGCTACTACACTATTCTACTACACCAGGTTACATCACGCTACTACGGCAGGCTACTTCAACACACCACTACACCAAGCTACTACACCACGATACTACAAAAGTGCACCAGGCTTCTACAGTAAACGAGGCTTCTACACCAGGCTTCTACACCAGGCTACTACACCCCGCTACTGTACCAGGCTACAACACCAGGACACTACACCACGCTACTACACCACCACACCAGGCTACTACACCAATCTTCTACATAAGGCTACTTCACCACACCACTAAACCACGGAAGTACACCATGCAACTAGAAAACTACACCAGCCTTCTACACCAGGCTACTACATCAGGCTTCTACACCATGCAACTATACCATGCTACTACACCAGGCTACTACACCACGCCACTAAACTTCGCTATTACACCAGGCTACTACACCACGGTACTACACCACGGAACTACACCAGGTTACTAAAACACGCACCTACACCACTACGCAAGGCAACTACATCACGCTACTACACAAGGCTACTTCACCACACCACTACACCAGGCTACTACACAATGCTACTACAAAACTACACCAGGCTAAAACACTAGCCTACTACACCAGGCTACTACACCACGTGAATACACCAGGCTACTACACAATGCTACTATAAAACTACACCAGGCAACTATACCGAGCTAAAACACCAGGCTACTACATCACGATACTATACCACGCCACTACTCCAGGTGGTTACACCAGGCTATTACACCAGGCTACTAGACAATGCTACTACACCAGGATACTACACATGCTACTACATCAGGCTACTACATCATGGTACAACACCAGGCTACTACACTACACTACTACACCATGTCACTACACAAGGCTACTAAACCACGCCACTACAACAGGCTAGTACACCACGCTAATACACTACTACACCATGCTACTAATCCTTGCCAATACACCCGGCTACTACACAAGGCTACTACACCACGCTACTCTACCTCGCTACTACACAACGCTACTACACAAGGCTATTACATCAGGCTACTACATCAGACTACTACACTACGCACCTACACCACTACACTAGGCTACTACAACACGCTACTCTATCCTGTCACTACACCATGCCACTACACCAGGCTGCTACACCAAGCCACTATACCACACTACTACACCACGCTACTACACCACGCACCTACACCACTACACTAGGCTACTACATCACGCTACTACACAAGGCTACTTCATCACACCACTGCATCAGGCTACTACACAATGCTACCACAAAACTACACCAGGCTACTACACCAGGCTACTACACTAGGCTACTTCACCACGCTACTTTACCACGCTACTACACAAGGCTACTACACCAGGCTACTACACCAAACAACTACACCTCTACACCAGACTACTAAACCACGCTACTGCACAAGGCTAGTACACCAGGCTTCTACACCACGCCACTACACCAGGCTACTACAAGAGGCTACTGCACCAGGCATCTACACCATACAACTATACCATGCTACTTCACCAGGCTACTAAACCACGCCACTAAACCACGCTACTACACCCGGCTACTACACCACGGTACTACACCAGGTTATTAAAACACGCACCTACACCACTACACCAGGCAACTACATCACGCTACTACACAAGGCTACTTCACCACACCACTACACCAGGCTACTACACAATGCTGCTACAAAACTACAGCAGGAGACTACACCAGGCTGCTACACCAGGCTGCTACACCAGGCTTATACACCAGGCTACTACACCACGTGACTACACCAGGCTACTACACCACGTGAATACACCAGGCTACTACACTAGGCAACTACACCAGGCTACTACACCATGCTACTACACAAGGCTACTACACCAGGCTACTACACCACGCAACTACACCAGGCGGTTACACCAGGCTATTGCAACAGACTACTACTCCGTGCTACTATTCCAGGCTACTACACTAAAGCTACTACACCAGGATACTACACATGCTACTACACCTGGCTACTACATCAGGCTACCACATCATAGTACAACACCAGGCTACTCCACTACACCATGTCACTACACAAGGCTACTAAACCACGCCACTACAGCAGGCTAGTGCACCACGCTAATACACTGCTACACCATGCTACTACACCTTGCCACTACACCCGGCTACTGCACAAGGCTACTACACCTCGCAACTACACACTACTGCACCATGCCATTACACCACACTACTACACCACGCTCCTACACCACGCTACTACACAAGGCTGGTACACGACACCACTATTCCAGTCTACTACACCTCGCTACTCCACCATGTCACTTCACAACGCCACTACACCAGGCTGCTACACCAAGCTACTACACCACGCCACTATGCAACACTACTACACCTGGCTACTACACCAGGCAACTACACCACACCACTACACAAGGCTACTACCCCACTCAACTACACCAGGCTACTACACCACGCCACTACACCAGGCTACTACACCACGCTACTACACCACATTACTACACCATTCCATGAGGCGCCTGGTAGCCTGGTGGATACCGCACAGGATTCGTAATTCTGTGGCGCGGGTTCGATTCCCGCACCAGTCAAAAACAAATAGGCAACATTTCTTTCACCCTGAATGCCCCTGTTACCTAGCAGAAAATAGGTACCTGGTATTTAGTCAGATGTCACGGGCTGCTTCTTGGGGTGTGTGCATGTGTGTGGTATTGGAATAAAAAAAAAACAGCCGGTTGCTACAACACGCTGCTACACCACCCTACTACACCAGGAAAATACACCAGGCTACTACACCACACTATACATCAGGCAAATACACCACGCTACTACACCACGCTACTATGTCAGGCTACTACACCAGGGCACTTCACCAGTCTACTACACCCGGCTACTACATCACGCTACTACACCACACCAATACACCAGGCTTCTATACCAGCCTACTACACTACGCTACTACACCATGCTGCTACACCAGACTACAAGACGAAGCCACTACACCAGGCTACTACACTACGCAACTACACCATGTCACTACACCAGGCGACTACACCACGCAACTACACTAAACTTGTACACCCCAATGCTACGCTAGTGCAACAGGCTACTACAGCAGACTGCTACACCATGCCACTACACCAGACTACTACACCATCTAATACACCAGGCAACTACACCACGCCACTACACCAGGCTACTACACCACCTACTAAACCAGGCTACTCCACAACGCCACTGCACCAACCTACTACACCAGACTACTACACCATCTAATACACCACGCTACTACACCACACCACTACACCAGGCTACCACACCAGACTACTACACCACCTCCTACACCAAGCAACTACACCACGTAACTACACCACGCCACTACACTAGGCTTCTACACCAGGCTACTACACCATGCTACTATGCCATGTAACTACACCACGCAACTACACCAGGCAACTACACCAGGCTACTACACCAGGCTACTACACAAGGCTACTATACAAGGTTTCTACACCATGCTACTACAGCACACCACTACAAAAGAATACTACACTACGCTACTACACCACACTACTACACCAGGCTACTACACCAGGCTGCTACACTACACCACTACACAAACCTACTACACCACGCCACTACACCAGGCTACTACACAACGCTACTACACCACACAACTACAACAGACTACTACACTGCGTTACAACACCACACTACTACACCAGGCTACTACACCAGGCTGCTACACTACACAACTACACAAAGCTACTACACTACGCCACAACACCAGGATGCTACACCACGCAGTTTCACCATGCTAGTACACCATGCCACTACACCAGGCTACTACTCCACGATACTACAAAAGTACCCCAGGCTACTACCCGACGCTACTACACCAGGACACTACACCACGCTACAACACTACTTCACTAGGTTACTGCACGACGCTACTACACCAAGCTACTACATCAGGCTACTAAACAACATCACTACACCATGCTACTACACCAGGCTACTACACCATGCCACAACAGCACGCCACTACACCATACTACTACACCAGGCTACTACACAACGCTACTACATCAGGCTAGTACAACACGCTACTACACCAGGCTGCTACACCACACCACTTCACCACGCTACTACACGACACCACTACACCGGGCTGCTACACCACACTTTTACACCATGCCACAACACCAGGATACTACACCATGCTACTACACCAGGCTACTGACCAACCCAACTACACCAGACTACTACACTAGGTTACTACACCAGGCTACTAGACCATGCCACTACACCACGCTACTACACCACGCTACTACACCACGCCACTACACCACGCTACTACACCATGCTGCTACACCATGTCACTACACCACGCTACTACATAATGCCACTATTCCAGGATGCTGCACCAGGCTACTACACCACGTACTTCACTATGTCACTACACAAGACTACTACACCACACCACTACACCAAGATACTACACCAAGTCAATACACCAGGCTACTAACCACGCCACTACACCAGGCTTCTACACAATGTCACTACACCACGCTACTATACCAGGCTGCTACACCACACTAATACACCATGTCACTATACCAGGATACTACACCACACTACTACAACAGGCTACTACACCACGTAAGTACACCAGGCTATTACACCACGCCACTACACCAGGCTACTACACTAGGCTACTACACCAGGCTATTTAACCATACTACTACACTGCACTACAACACCGCGCTACTGCACCATGCTACTACACCACGCTACTACACCATGCCACTACACTGTGCTAGTATACCACGCTACTATGCCACTACACCAGCCTACTACACCACACTACTACACATGGCTACTAAACATTGCCACTATACCAGGCTACTACATGATGCTACTACACCACGCTACAACACCACGCTACTGCACCAGGCTAGGACACCACACCACTACACCAGGCTACTACACCATGCTACTACATAATGTCACTACACCACGCTAATACACCAGGCCAGTACGCATCGCCACTACACCAGGCTGCTACACCACGCTACTACACCACGCAACTACACCAGGCTACTACACCACACTACTACACCACCTACTACACCAGGTTACTACATCATGCCTCAACAACACGCTACAACACCATGCTACTACACTATGCCACTACACCAGGGAACTACATCAGGCTACTACACCATACAACTACACCACGCACCTACACAAGGTTAGTACACCATACCACTACACCAGGCAACTACACCAGGCTACTACACCAGACAACTAAACCAGGCTTATACACCACGCTTCTACACCACACCAATACAACAGACTACTACACCAAGATACTACACCACGCTACTACACCAGGCTAGTATACCACACTACTACACCAGGCTACTACACCAGGCTGCTACACTACACCACTACACAAAGCTAGTACACCACGCCACTACACCAGCCTGCTACACTACACCACTACACAATGCTAGTACACCACGCCACTACACCAGGCTGCTACACTACACCACTACACAATGCTAGTACACCACGCCACTACAGCAGGCTGCTACATAATGCTACTACACTATGCCACTACTCCATGTTACTACATCGCGCTACTACACCAGGCTACTTCAACACACCACTACACAAAGCTACTACACCACGATACTACAAAACTACACCAGGCTTCTACATCAGCCTACTACACCACGTGACTACACGAGGCTTTGTTACGGCCACAATGGGTCGCAACCGGGTTCTTTGCTGGTGGAACTCATGTTTTGGTATCCGGCCCCAAGTTAGTAGTGGCTTTCAAGGAGTGAGCTTCGGTAATGCAACACACCACGCTACAACACCACGCTACTACACCAGGCTAGTACACCACGCTACTACACCAGGCTAGTACACCACGCTACTACAACAGGCTAGTATACCACGCTACTACACCAGGCTAGTACACCACGCTACTACACCAGGGTACTACATAATGCTGCTACACTACGCTACTACACCATGCCTCTACACCAGGCTACTATATCACGCCACTACACCAGGGTACTACATAATGCTGCTATACTACGCTACTACACCACGCCTCTACACCAGGCTACTACACCACGCTACTACATCAGGCAAATACAACACGCTATTATGTCAGGCTACCACACCACGGCACTACACCAGGCTACTACACCATGCCACTACCCCAGGCTACTTCACCACGCCACTACACCAAGCTACTACACCATGCTACTACACCAGGCTACTTGACAGAGCCACTACACCAGGCTACTGCACCACGCTACTACACCATGTCACTACACCAGGCTACTACACCACGCCACAACACCAGACTAGTACACCTTGATACTACGTTATTGCTCCAGGCTACTACAGCAGGCTGCTACATCATGCCACACCACCAGGCTACTGCACCAGGCTACTAAACCACGCTACTACACCACGCTACTACACGCTACTAAACCATGCCACTACACCATGCTACTACACCACACTACTACACCTCACTACTACACCAAGCTAGTACACCACGCTACTACACCAGGCTGCTACACCACACTACTTCACCAGACTACTAAAACACGCTACTACACCGTGTCACTACACCACACCACTACACCAGGCTGCTACACCATGCTACTACACCATGTCATAACATCAGGCTACTACAGCACGCTACTACACCAGGCTACTACACCACGCCACTACACCAGGCTTCAACAAAAGGCAACTACACCACGCTACTTCACCATGCAATTACACCAGGCTACTAAACCAGGCTACTACACCATGCTACTACTCCACGCTACTACACCAGATCATCACACAAGTCTGCTACACCAGACTACTACACCACCTACTACACCACACCACTACACCAGGCTACTACACCATATCACTTCACCAGACTACTACACCACGCCACAACACCAAGCTACTACACAACGCTACTACATCACGCTACTACACCAGACTACTAAACCACACCACTACACCAGGCCGCTACACCATACTATTACACCATGTCACTACACCACGCTACTACACCATGCCACTACACCAGGTCAGTACACCACGCCACTACACCAGGCTGCTACACCACGCTACTACACCATGTCACAACATCAGGCTACTACACCACGCCGCTAAACCAGGCTTCTACACTAGGCTACTATACCACCTACTACACCAGGCTACTTCTCCACTCCACTACACCAGGCAACTACACCAGTCTACTACACCAGGCTACTACACCACCTACTACACCAGGCTACTACATTACGCTACTATGCCAAGCTACTACACCAGGCTACTGCACCATGCAACTACACAATGCTACTCCACTACACCATTACACCAAGCTACCACACCAGGCTACTACCCCACCTACTACACCAGGCTACTACAACATGTAACTACACCAGGCTAATACACCACTTACTACACGACACCACTACACCATTCTTCTTCACCAGACTACTACACAATGCCTCAACACCAAGCTACTACACCATGCTACTACACTATGCCAATACACATGGCTATTACATCAGGTTACTACATCACACAACTACACCACGCAACAACACCAGGCTAGTTCACCACGCCACTACACCAGGCAACTACACCAGGCTACTACACCATGCTCCAACACCAGACTACTACACCATGCTCCAACACCAGGCTTCTACACCACTCTACTATACCACACCACTACAACAGACAACTACACAACGCTACTACACCACGCTATTACACCAGGCTAGTACACCAGGCTGCTACACTACAC
Organism: Procambarus clarkii; assembly: GCF_040958095.1. Taxonomy (NCBI): domain Eukaryota; kingdom Metazoa; phylum Arthropoda; class Malacostraca; order Decapoda; family Cambaridae; genus Procambarus; species Procambarus clarkii. Next base: position 3,627,983 of record NW_027189130.1, read on the forward strand.
CACTACACAAAGCTACTTCACCATGCCACTACAGCAGACTATTACACCATGCTACTACACTATTCTACTACACCAGGTTACATCACGCTACTACGGCAGGCTACTTCAACACACCACTACACCAAGCTACTACACCACGATACTACAAAAGTGCACCAGGCTTCTACAGTAAACGAGGCTTCTACACCAGGCTTCTACACCAGGCTACTACACCCCGCTACTGTACCAGGCTACAACACCAGGACACTACACCACGCTACTACACCACCACACCAGGCTACTACACCAATCTTCTACATAAGGCTACTTCACCACACCACTAAACCACGGAAGTACACCATGCAACTAGAAAACTACACCAGCCTTCTACACCAGGCTACTACATCAGGCTTCTACACCATGCAACTATACCATGCTACTACACCAGGCTACTACACCACGCCACTAAACTTCGCTATTACACCAGGCTACTACACCACGGTACTACACCACGGAACTACACCAGGTTACTAAAACACGCACCTACACCACTACGCAAGGCAACTACATCACGCTACTACACAAGGCTACTTCACCACACCACTACACCAGGCTACTACACAATGCTACTACAAAACTACACCAGGCTAAAACACTAGCCTACTACACCAGGCTACTACACCACGTGAATACACCAGGCTACTACACAATGCTACTATAAAACTACACCAGGCAACTATACCGAGCTAAAACACCAGGCTACTACATCACGATACTATACCACGCCACTACTCCAGGTGGTTACACCAGGCTATTACACCAGGCTACTAGACAATGCTACTACACCAGGATACTACACATGCTACTACATCAGGCTACTACATCATGGTACAACACCAGGCTACTACACTACACTACTACACCATGTCACTACACAAGGCTACTAAACCACGCCACTACAACAGGCTAGTACACCACGCTAATACACTACTACACCATGCTACTAATCCTTGCCAATACACCCGGCTACTACACAAGGCTACTACACCACGCTACTCTACCTCGCTACTACACAACGCTACTACACAAGGCTATTACATCAGGCTACTACATCAGACTACTACACTACGCACCTACACCACTACACTAGGCTACTACAACACGCTACTCTATCCTGTCACTACACCATGCCACTACACCAGGCTGCTACACCAAGCCACTATACCACACTACTACACCACGCTACTACACCACGCACCTACACCACTACACTAGGCTACTACATCACGCTACTACACAAGGCTACTTCATCACACCACTGCATCAGGCTACTACACAATGCTACCACAAAACTACACCAGGCTACTACACCAGGCTACTACACTAGGCTACTTCACCACGCTACTTTACCACGCTACTACACAAGGCTACTACACCAGGCTACTACACCAAACAACTACACCTCTACACCAGACTACTAAACCACGCTACTGCACAAGGCTAGTACACCAGGCTTCTACACCACGCCACTACACCAGGCTACTACAAGAGGCTACTGCACCAGGCATCTACACCATACAACTATACCATGCTACTTCACCAGGCTACTAAACCACGCCACTAAACCACGCTACTACACCCGGCTACTACACCACGGTACTACACCAGGTTATTAAAACACGCACCTACACCACTACACCAGGCAACTACATCACGCTACTACACAAGGCTACTTCACCACACCACTACACCAGGCTACTACACAATGCTGCTACAAAACTACAGCAGGAGACTACACCAGGCTGCTACACCAGGCTGCTACACCAGGCTTATACACCAGGCTACTACACCACGTGACTACACCAGGCTACTACACCACGTGAATACACCAGGCTACTACACTAGGCAACTACACCAGGCTACTACACCATGCTACTACACAAGGCTACTACACCAGGCTACTACACCACGCAACTACACCAGGCGGTTACACCAGGCTATTGCAACAGACTACTACTCCGTGCTACTATTCCAGGCTACTACACTAAAGCTACTACACCAGGATACTACACATGCTACTACACCTGGCTACTACATCAGGCTACCACATCATAGTACAACACCAGGCTACTCCACTACACCATGTCACTACACAAGGCTACTAAACCACGCCACTACAGCAGGCTAGTGCACCACGCTAATACACTGCTACACCATGCTACTACACCTTGCCACTACACCCGGCTACTGCACAAGGCTACTACACCTCGCAACTACACACTACTGCACCATGCCATTACACCACACTACTACACCACGCTCCTACACCACGCTACTACACAAGGCTGGTACACGACACCACTATTCCAGTCTACTACACCTCGCTACTCCACCATGTCACTTCACAACGCCACTACACCAGGCTGCTACACCAAGCTACTACACCACGCCACTATGCAACACTACTACACCTGGCTACTACACCAGGCAACTACACCACACCACTACACAAGGCTACTACCCCACTCAACTACACCAGGCTACTACACCACGCCACTACACCAGGCTACTACACCACGCTACTACACCACATTACTACACCATTCCATGAGGCGCCTGGTAGCCTGGTGGATACCGCACAGGATTCGTAATTCTGTGGCGCGGGTTCGATTCCCGCACCAGTCAAAAACAAATAGGCAACATTTCTTTCACCCTGAATGCCCCTGTTACCTAGCAGAAAATAGGTACCTGGTATTTAGTCAGATGTCATGGGCTGCTTCTTGGGGTGTGTGCATGTGTGTGGTATTGGAATAAAAAAAAAACAGCCGGTTGCTACAACACGCTGCTACACCACCCTACTACACCAGGCAAATACACCAGGCTACTACACCACACTATACATCAGGCAAATACACCACGCTACTACACCACGCTACTATGTCAGGCTACTACACCAGGGCACTTCACCAGTCTACTACACCCGGCTACTACACCACGCTACTACACCACACCAATACACCAGGCTTCTATACCAGTCTACTACACTACGCTACTACACCATGCTACTACACCAGACTACAAGACGAAGCCACTACACCAGGCTACTACACTACGCAACTACACCATGTCACTACACCAGGCGACTACACCACGCAACTACACTAAACTTGTACACCCCAATGCTACGCTAGTGCAACAGGCTACTACAGCAGACTGCTACACCATGCCACTACACCAGACCACTACACCATCTAATACACCAGGCAACTACACCGCGCCACTACACCAGGCTACTACACCACCTATTAAACCAGGCAACTCCACAACGCCACTGCACCAACCTACTACACCAGACTACTACACCATCTAATACACCACGCTACTACACCACACCACTACACCAGGCTACCACACCAGACTACTACACCACCTCCTACACCAAGCAACTACACCACGTAACTACACCACGCCACTACACTAGGCTTCTACACCAGGCTACTACACCATGCTACTATGCCATGTAACTACACCACGCAACTACACCAGGCAACTACACCAGGCTACTACACCAGGCTACTACACAAGGCTACTATACAAGGTTTCTACACCATGCTACTACAGCACACCACTACAAAAGAATACTACACTACGCTACTACACCACACTACTACACCAGGCTACTACACCAGGCTGCTACACTACACCACTACACAAACCTACTACACCACGCCACTACACCAGGCTACTACACAACGCTACTACACCACACAACTACAACAGACTACTACACTGCGTTACAACACCACACTACTACACCAGGCTACTACACCAGGCTGCTACACTACACAACTACACAAAGCTACTACACTACGCCACAACACCAGGATGCTACACCACGCAGTTTCACCATGCTAGTACACCATGCCACTACACCAGGCTACTACTCCACGATACTACAAAAGTACCCCAGGCTACTACCCGACGCTACTACACCAGGACACTACACCACGCTACAACACTACTTCACTAGGTTACTGCACGACGCTACTACACCAAGCTACTACACCAGGCTACTAAACAACATCACTACACCATGCTACTACACCAGGCTACTACACCATGCCACAACAGCACGCCACTACACCATACTACTACACCAGGCTACTACACAACGCTACTACATCAGGCTAGTACAACACGCTACTACACCAGGCTGCTACACCACACCACTTCACCACGCTACTACACGACACCACTACACCGGGCTGCTACACCACACTTTTACACCATGCCACAACACCAGGATACTACACCATGCTACTACACCAGGCTACTGACCAACCCAACTACACCAGGCTACTACACTAGGTTACTACACCAGGCTACTAGACCATGCCACTACACCACGCTACTACACCACGCTACTACACCACGCCACTACACCACGCTACTACACCATGCTGCTACACCATGTCACTACACCACGCTACTACATAATGCCACTATTCCAGGCTGCTGCACCAGGCTACTACACCACGTACTTCACTATGTCACTACACAAGACTATTACACCACACCACTACACCAAGATACTACACCATGTCAATACACCAGGCTACTAACCACGCCACTACACCAGGCTTCTACACAATGTCACTACACCACGCTACTATACCAGGCTGCTACACCACACTAATACACCATGTCACTATACCAGGATACTACACCACACTACTACAACAGGCTACTACACCACGTAAGTACACCAGGCTATTACACCACGCCACTACACCAGGCTACTACACTAGGCTACTACACCAGGCTATTTAACCATACTACTACACTGCACTACAACACCGCGCTACTGCACCATGCTACTACACCACGCTACTACACCATGCCACTACACTGTGCTAGTATACCACGCTACTATGCCACTACACCAGCCTACTACACCACACTACTACACATGGCTACTAAACATTGCCACTATACCAGGCTACTACATGATGCTACTACACCACGCTACAACACCACGCTACTGCACCAGGCTAGGACACCACACCATTACACCAGGCTACTACACCATGCTACTACATAATGTCACTACACCACGCTAATACACCAGGCCAGTACGCATCGCCACTACACCAGGCTGCTACACCACGCTACTACACCAGGATGCTACACCATGCTACTACACCAGGCTACTACACCACGCCACTACACCAGGCTACTACACCACGCTACTACACCACCTACTACACCAGGTTACTACATCATGCCTCAACAACACGCTACAACACCATGCTACTACACTATGCCACTACACCAGGGAACTACATCAGGCTACTACACCATACAACTACACCACGCACCTACACCAGGTTAGTACACCATACCACTACACCAGGCAACTACACCAGGCTACTACACCAGACAACTAAACCAGGCTTATACACCACGCTTCTACACCACACCAATACAACAGACTACTACACCAAGATACTACACCACGCTACTACACCAGGCTAGTATACCACACTACTACACCAGGCTACTACACCAGGCTGCTACACTACACCACTACACAAAGCTAGTACACCACGCCACTACACCAGCCTGCTACACTACACCACTACACAATGCTAGTACACCACGCCACTACACCAGGCTGCTACACTACACCACTACACAATGCTAGTACACCACGCCACTACAGCAGGCTGCTACATAATGCTACTACACTATGCCACTACTCCATGTTACTACATCGTGCTACTACACCAGGCTACTTCAACACACCACTACACAAAGCTACTACACCACGATACTACAAAACTACACCAGGCTTCTACATCAGCCTACTACACCACGTGACTACACGAGGCTTTGTTACGGCCACAATGGGTCGCAACCGGGTTCTTTGCTGGTGGAACTCATGTTTTGGTATCCGGCCCCAAGTTAGTAGTGGCTTTCAAGGAGTGAGCTTCGGTAATGCAACACACCACGCTACAACACCACGCTACTACACCAGGCTAGTACACCACGCTACTACACCAGGCTAGTACACCACGCTACTACAACAGGCTAGTATACCACGCTACTACACCAGGCTAGTACACCACGCTACTACACCAGGGTACTACATAATGCTGCTACACTACGCTACTACACCATGCCTCTACACCAGGCTACTATATCACGCCACTACACCAGGGTACTACATAATGCTGCTATACTACGCTACTACACCACGCCTCTACACCAGGCTACTACACCACGCTACTACATCAGGCAAATACAACACGCTATTATGTCAGGCTACCACACCACGGCACTACACCAGGCTACTACACCATGCCACTACCCCAGGCTACTTCACCACGCCACTACACCAAGCTACTACACCATGCTACTACACCAGGCTACTAGACAGAGCCACTACAC